>NW_017306364.1:199587-200461 GCF_000935625.1 Nanorana parkeri
GTTCAGGAGTATATTATATTTATATAGTATATATATTCAGCTTCCTGAAATATGACCAAAATCAGTCTCTGCTGAAGCCTATACCGCCACCTTATAAAACCTACTGAATCTATGAACAGACGACCAAGTAGCCACTTTGCAAATCTGCTGAACCGAAGCCTGGATGAAAAGAACCCAGGAAGTACTGACCGTTCTAGTGGAATGAGCTCTGACAGGAAAGGGCGGGAATAATACCTTACGAGAATAAGCCTGCAGTATGTGCCTAATCAAACAAGCCACTGTGGAACTGGACAAAGGTAAACCTTTACAGGCTCCTGTCTGAAGAATGAATAGTAAATCCGATTGATAGCAGGAAGAGGTGGCTTCAAGATAGGCTCGCAAGGCTCTAACCACATCTAGGGAGTGTAAGGACTCTTCTCTGGGACTTTGAGGATCTGAAAAGAAGGAAGGTAATACAATAATTTGTTTAGATGAAAGGCTGAAACCACCTTGGGTAGGAACTACCTTTTCCTGATGCATAACCAAAGAAGGCTCCTTACGGGATAAAACCGCCAATTCAGAAAACTTTATAGCTGAGGTGATAGCTATTAGAAGAATATTTTGGCGGGGCTAAGTGAGTAACTCCATGTGCAAAGGCCCCAATACGGAATCAGAGGCCAATGGTTCTTGAAAGAGAACTGTAAGGGCCTGTTCACACGACATCCGTTTTCTGTGCTGACCTTAACCGTACGCTCCTGCACTAAAAATGCATCCCAATGTATCCCTGTGTGTTTTATGGGCTACAGTTCTCACGTGTGCAGTCCGTTCAGGTTACGACAGAAAAAATACTGCATGTCACATTTTGTACTGCATGTCACATTTTGCGTGTCAGGAA
>NW_017306364.1:200514-205908 GCF_000935625.1 Nanorana parkeri
GGCCAAAACGCGGCAAAACACATAGCACCGCGTCTGCAGATCCGAACCTGATCAGGACCTGAAAATCATGTGAACAGTGCCTAAGAGCTGAAATCTGTCCGTTAATCATGCAGGAGCAGGGTGGTAGACTGGACCCTGGGATAGAATGTCTGGTCTATTGGGAAGCCTCCACAGAGGTTCTACTGACAGACCGACGATCTCTGTGCAGCACACTCTTCTCGGCTAACTGAGAGCTTATAGGATCGCCATAATCCCTTTTTAGAGCAAAGGAGATGCGGAAGAATTTTCTGTGGAAAAATAAAAATAATAAATAGGCTTGAATTTATCCCAGTGGATCTACCCTGAACACCTTCCTATCCTTAGATCTGGACACAAACCCGTTGTGGAACCTGGATGCCAGAAGGTCCACATACCGAATACCCCAGCGCTGGCAGATTAGCTGAAAAACCAGCGGATTTAGGAACGATTCCCCCGGATCCAAGATTCCATGATCCTTTCTGTCTCTTTTAGGGATGCACAACTCCTTTTGCCCCCTGATGGTTTAAATATGCTGCCACCATAGCATTGTCACATTGGACCCTTGTTGGCTTCCCCTCAAGTCGATGGGTCCAGTGTCGAAGGACAAGATAGAGCGCTCTCAGTTCGAGGATGTTTATAGGCACAACAGACTCTTTTAAGGTCCATGTCCTTTTGACTGAAAGACTGCCTAATACACCTCTCCAACCTGGGACCTTAAAGCACAACCATATTGAAAGGCGTGGCCGTGAATGATGACAGCAGATCAGACTTTGTAGACACTGAAGCTTGTCCCGAGGGAGAAAAACTGAACCTTGGACTGTGTCCAACATTAGCCCTAGATATTCCAGGTGGTGAGAGGGGTCAGAGAGGATGTTGGGTAGTTGATTATCTAACCAAATCGCTCAGGAATATAGTTTTGTGAATGTTCACTGATCGATCTAAACCAACTATGCTTTCTGGAGGAAATTATCTAAATAACTGAATACATGAATACCCTTGTGCCAATACTTTTGTAAATATCTGTAGGCCAGTAGGAAGGCTAAACGGGGAGCGCCACAAACTGATAATGCTCCTCTCCTATGGCAAAATGTAGAAAATGCTGATGGGCAGGAAATATGAGGAAATGCAGGTTGTCATTCTTGATATCTATCGAGGCCAGAAGATCTCCTTACTGCAGGGAGGCAATGACTAAACAAATTGACTCCATCCTGAATTTGCAAACTAACAAAAACTTGTTTAGGTGCTTTAAGTTCAGAATAGGATGAACTCCCCCTTCTGGTTTTGGAACTGTAAAAAAGTTCAAATAAAACCCTTGGAATCTTTCCTGAGAACAGGAGTGATGACAGTATAGTGGGTATTCATATATATAAAAATGATTGTTAATGCCGTAGTCTTATACAGACACTTTTAAAGCCCCATTGTTTATGTATTCAATCTAGGGGTGTGGTGTCTTTGTTCCGATGGATGTTCCGGAAAATACTTGTTTGTTCGACCCTTTTCAATACAACTTACTGGATCCAACAATCCTGCACCTTCTGAATCCAAATCCCTGCAAAGTTCAGTTCACAATATCGTAAGGCTCCTTGGAGAAGCCCCACCCGTCTCAGCATTTCCTGATCAGAAGACACTAAATCTGGGTCTCTCAATGTAGCTTTAGCCCAAACTGCCATGGTTTGACGAACAACCACATGCCACCCCCACAGGTTACAGGGTAGGCCCGATAAAAGAAACAGGTCTCAAGAAAGCCCTCCAAATCTTTATAACATCTTTGAAGGCAGGAACATCCTCAACTGGAAGTGTTAGAGATTTGTTGAGATGAGAGATATCGGCTAAAATTGTTACCAGACACCAAATGCTGTCTAATTTATTCAAGTAGCTTTTTTTATTTGCTTTGGATAAGGGGTTTCTTTTTATTGACTTTTAATTAAACACTGCTTTTAGTTTTGTGTTCAAAGTTTGTCCTTTGCTGTTTACACACATGTACAAGTCAGTGTTGTTTGATGCTGACAGGAGGAAAAAGTTGGCGGTTGTTTACCTTCTGTTCCCTTGGAATGTATTTACTTATGCATTCAAAAGATTTTGGCATTAGGGAACCATTCATTATGATACAATTACTTGTTTTTGCTGACAAGTTACATAACTCTCTTCCAGGTTCATGTTATTCGTGAAGTTGCATCTATGGCCCAAGAAAAACTTGGCTTGTCCTGTGAAGTGATTGACTTAAGAACTATTCTGCCATGGGATATTGAAACAGTCTGCAAGGTAAGCAATACGACATAATGGGAACATTGGATTAAACAGATATTTGGAAATGAATTGATAAGATTTATCGTCCTGTATTACATTAGTATGTATTCCAAATGCAAAATATATCCTGATTTTCTGCATGTTTCATGCTAAACAAACAGTCAAAATTCATATATGTGAATTGTGTTACTTGCCAAAGAATTTGTTCATCTGGTCTTTTAACCCCTTCGTGATGGGAGACGTACACTGTACGTCCCGCCACAAAGTGCCTATATGACTGGCCACGTACACTGTAAGTGACGAGTTATTTAAGGTTCTGTAATGCCGGTAACCGCTGATTCTCAGCGGTTACCACTCATTAATGAATGCCTCAGTATTGAAGCATTCATTAATGAAATATTAACTTTTTTAAATTTTTGGCTATTATTAGGCTGCTCCAAACTTAGGAACGGCTAATAATAACCTTAGAGACGTATCCTGACAGCATGTCAGAATCAGATCTCACTAAAGGTCTTTGATAATGCTCAGACGATCAGAAGTGATACATTTCAGGCAAAGAGATACATTGTATCTCTTTGCCTGAAATGTATCATAAACATTGGGCTATCAAGCTGTGAAAACAAATAGCAGAGAGGTGAGTCACTCTGCTGCTTCTCTGCTATTTTCAGCTGTCAAATACGGGATTGCAATTTAGCGCTCCCGTATTTGTATGTAACGGCTTTATTCTTTCATTAATGAAAAAAATAAGCTTTTACAAAAGCTTAACTTTATCAAGCAGCCATAGTGACTGCTTGATATATACTGACAAAAAAAGTGTAAAAAAAAATACAATGAAGTGTAAAAAAATTAGGAAAATAAAAATGATATATAAATATATTTTGTATACTATAATTATAAAAAAATTCTAAAAAAAAATAATAATCAAAACTTGTGAAAAAAGTGTTTTCTTCTAGTTTTTTTCCTCATTTTTTATTATTTTATCCAAACTAAGTGAGGCATTAGGTACACATGTTTTGATATAATTATATAGCCCTATCTGTCCTCTAAAAACAATATATAATATGTGTGGGTACATTTAGTAAGAAAGTATATTACTACTGTGGAATGTAAAAAGTGTGTCAGTCATTTATGAACAAAAACTGAAAACTAGCTCAGTCATAAAAGGGGTTCATTAACCTCCCTGGCGGTATGATTTTTAATTTTTTTCATGTCATTTTTCGGTCTATTTTTTTTCCGAATGTTTTTCGTCTTTGTCGTTTTTTTACATTTTTTAAAATATCCCGCCGGTTCTGCCCCCTGCGACGCTTACGCTCGCAAGCGACGGAACCCGGAAGATGGAAGCAGGCATCGGCTGCAGAACACAGCGCGGCTCGAGGGACATGGTAAGTAAATGCTATGCAGCTTTCCCGAGTGTAGCTCGGGGTTACCGCTTATGGTATGGAAAAGTAACCCCGAGCTACACTCGGGAATACCGCCAGGGGGGTTAACACACCTCTGCCACACTGCACAGCCAGGAACATGTCTTTTACTGTTTCCTGGTTCAGCTCAACAGTTTATTCGGTCACCTAACTGCTCCTTAAGCAAATAACCAGTAGTGTGGTTATGCTGATTTATTATCCAGTGACCAGTTAACACAGGGATCTGCAAAACTGTGCCAAGATAAAGCGGTTACAAACCCTTCCTATATACATGAATATATTTCAGTCTATCAATTTGTGTATTTTAAGATGAAAATACAGATATCCAAGGAGATTATCTGACAAAATGGCCAAAATATTATAACTCTACAGACTTATTTTTCTGGCAGAGTCAATCTATGAACATTCTTGAATTAAGTATCTTAAAATTTTCCATTTCCTCAGATCACTACTTTATATTTATGAGTATTTTTGCTATATTTTCATCTGCCCTTCCAACTGATTTGAATTGAATGGCAGGTGTGGCTAATGCTAGTCAGTGGCTAACTAAGGAAACTGATGAAAAGTGGCTTTAATCCACTGTTCACAAGAATGCATCCATGAAAGATGGCTTAATGACTTGCATTGCTTTCAGTGATGATTTCATTGCTTCAGCTGGAGATAGCAGGGTCAAATGTAATAGCATCTTTTACTGATTTGTTAGAACTAGTATATATCAGGGGGTTTGGGTAATAGTTTTTGTGGATGATGCATAGCTGGTATACCAACCATGTCAGAGCAGAAATAATGTTAAGTAGGAAGTTTAAATACATACCATCATTTTTTTTATGTTTTAATTTCATTTTACTGATTTCCATAGTGCAACAATGAAGATACAGTGACTGAACATTCAAAAAGTTATTCTACGTTAGAGCGAGCATCCACAGTCATAGTTGTATACAGCTAGTGTAGGTGTAACAATCAAAGACCTTGTTAGGCTGTTAGAAATGTGGATGTTGATTCTAAAAGGTGGGGGTAGCAGGTGGTAGCAGGTGGTAATAGGTTGTTGAAAAAAAGATGGACAAGTTAACCCCTTCATGACTGAGACCTTTTTTCATTTTTTGCACCCATGTTATATTCCACATTTTAGGCCTGAAAATTACTTAAAACCCCCACACATTATATATTTTCTGAATGCCAAGACCCTATACAATATAATGGTAGTTGCAAATTTTTATGTTGCGCAATATTAGCGCAACTCCTTATTAAACCCCACAATTTAGTGATACATTTAATTAAATGCCTCAAAACACAATAAAATACCCATTTTTTAAATGAAATATAAAAGATGAGGTTACAACGAGTAAAACCCTACCCAACATGCCCAGTTTACAAATTGCGTGCATCCGTGAAACGGCGAAAAACTGCAGTACTCCAAAAAGTCCACAGAAAACGCTTTAAAAGCCCCCACAAGTCATCAATTTAGAGATACCCCAAAATACTGGCCCTAGAATTATTGCTCTCACTCCGGCGTGCGCGGCGATAACCAACATGTGTATCGCGTTTGTCGTTGTCATACGTAGGCGCACCCGACGCTTGTTGACGTGGCGACGCGCGTGCTCGAGGGGGCGGGGCACTTTTAAATGTTTTTTATTATTAGATTTATTTGATTTGATTTTAATTTTAAAAACTTTTTTTTTTTACTTTACTTTGACTGCTATCACATGGGGGG
>NW_017306364.1:207285-245790 GCF_000935625.1 Nanorana parkeri
CATTTTTTTTATGTTTTAATTTCATTTTACTGATTTCCATAGTGCAACAATGAAGATACAGTGACTGAACATTCAAAAAGTTATTCTACGTTAGAGCGAGCATCCACAGTCATAGTTGTATACAGCTAGTGTAGGTGTAACAATCAAAGACCTTGTTAGGCTGTTAGAAATGTGGATGTTGATTCTAAAAGGTGGGGGTAGCAGGTGGTAGCAGGTGGTAATAGGTTGTTGAAAAAAAGATGGACAAGTTAACCCCTTCATGACTGAGACCTTTTTTCATTTTTTGCACCCATGTTATATTCCACATTTTAGGCCTGAAAATTACTTAAAACCCCCACACATTATATATTTTCTGAATGCCAAGACCCTATACAATATAATGGTAGTTGCAAATTTTTATGTTGCGCAATATTAGCGCAACTCCTTATTAAACCCCACAATTTAGTGATACATTTAATTAAATGCCTCAAAACACAATAAAATACCCATTTTTTAAATGAAATATAAAAGATGAGGTTACAACGAGTAAAACCCTACCCAACATGCCCAGTTTACAAATTGCGTGCATCCGTGAAACGGCGAAAAACTGCAGTACTCCAAAAAGTCCACAGAAAACGCTTTAAAAGCCCCCACAAGTCATCAATTTAGAGATACCCCAAAATACTGGCCCTAGAATTATTGCTCTCACTCCGGCGTGCGCGGCGATAACCAACATGTGTATCGCGTTTGTCGTTGTCATACGTAGGCGCACCCGACGCTTGTTGACGTGGCGACGCGCGTGCTCGAGGGGGCGGGGCACTTTTAAATGTTTTTTATTATTAGATTTATTTGATTTGATTTTAATTTTAAAAACTTTTTTAAGGAAAAGGGGGCGAGACGGATGTAGGATTTATGCCATTTGTAGCCATTTATGTACAATTGTCAGTCTGTCCTTTCTGTAGTGTCTCTATCCCAGGAGAGCATTTGTTCCATTTGATAGATATGGAGTCCATTTCACACACCCACTCTGAAAGCAGAGGAGTGTCATCTCTGTATCAGTGCCTGGATATAATGGTATGCGCAGGGACTGAAAGTGGCAAAGTATGCCTCTTTTAATTTGCTTCTAGGAGCCAGGGATCATGGATAGGGGGAATCATTTGTGGTATATTAGGTACGCCATCATCTGTCAACATTTGATGTAGTTCTTAAAAATTTGGTCCCAAAAGAGTGTGATTAAGGGGCATGTTCCTCCATACATGAGGCATTAGGAGGCATCTCCGGCAAGTGTCAGGAATGTGAGGTAGTGTAAAGCGTTGATACCAACTAGATAGGATCTTATACTTACATTCTTGTGCCCTGGAGGAGACAACACATTTTGTGAGTGAATGTTAATATCTTGTGACACTCCAACTGCCCCTGGGCAATATTGCCTGATGATTAATGGGAGGGAAGCATGTGGGGAGGTGTCATAAAGTAAAAGACTGTCAGCATAGTTTATAGTGATGATCAGAATGGTGGATCCCAATTATCTTAGTGTTTCTAGGTAATGCAGTGGCATTATGTTCCATGGTGAGGATATAGAGCGGCGATAAGGGACGATCCTGAAGGGTGCAATTACGAATTTGAATATGGTCAGACAAGAGTTTGTTAGCCTGGACTCTAGTTAAAGGATTATGTTAAAAATCCCAAATTCTTTATAAAATTGAGGGCCCAGACCTATCTGGGTAGACCAGATCGCCAATTAATTCTATTAAATGCCTTCTCACCATCAACAGAATTAAGACAGTCAGGGATCTTATGAACTTGTGCATATTCAGTTAAAGATATGGTTTTACTTGCACATGTGACTAGGACATGTGACCATGCAGATCATCTCAGGGGAGGAAAGGGCCTTTCCCTGAGATCTCGTGAGATTACAGATGAGATTTCCCAGCAATGCTCTGCTGATGACAAAGTAAACCCAGTGTGCATTGCTTTGGCAAACTGAAGCCATTTTGCCCTTCCAAAGCGGGAAGTGAATGCTCTACAAGTGTAAATATTTCAGTCACAGCATTTTACACCTGCCATGTCTATGTTATTATTAATCATCATACATAGAGGGATGCATTGGTACAATTTGATTTTTGAGTGTAAAGGTCCGCTTCAAGGACTATTCTACTATATTATTGAGGGAGGGATAGTTGGGAGGGCAGTACCCTCTATTTAATCTTTCATCTTAGAAAAGATGGATGAGGGTGTCATATCCCATACTTGTCCTGGTACATGATATAATTTTTCATAGAAGGATTGAAAGTCGGTTAATTTTTGTCCAGGGATATGTAGTACAATCCTTGGAATCTTTCATCATTGGGATAAAGGTTAGTGTGAAAAGCTCTAGCCAGTTATTTTACCTGTAAAAAAATCTTATCTGGTATGGTTTTTCTGATTTCAACAGTGCAAATAAGTCTGTCTAGTGTCAGGCAGTTGAAGGAATATGTCTAAAGCCTACTTTTCCATTAGGGACATTTCTAGCTAGGTGATCTGGTCTAGTAGGAAATTTATTTGGGCCAGGTGGTATTTTTTTCAGCCTTTTGCCATGTTTTATAATATCCCCACACATCACATTTCCACTGAAAGGGTGAAGGGGTTCCATCATTTTGATAGTCTGATAGGAAGTGAGCTATAGAGGGGAATTTATCAAAACTGGACAGAATATGGAGCAGTTGCCTATGGTAACCAATCACCATCCACCTTTCATTTTCAAACCTTAACTCAACAAACTGAAGAGAGTAGCTGATTGGTTGCCATAGGCAACTGCTCCAGATTCTTTTGCTCCAGTTTTGATAAGTTACCCCTATAGTATCATATAATTCTCAAGTGCATGTCTGATCTGGTAGAAATATATTGTTTAGGTTCCAGGTCTACTGTTATTTAAAAACTCAGGTAAGGTTCACATATACACAAACATAATTAGACCATAAAATATTGCCAATAGTACTGATGGGTGCATATTGGTGTTGGGGCATATTGACTAATGAGGAAGTAATCAATCAGGGTGTAATAAGTTATTATCAGAAGAGTAAATGTATAGTCACTATTACTAGAGTGAGAAAGCAGCCATACATACAGTAGTTGCATAATTGCATGGTATATAGGGTAAGGAAAAATACAGAGGTCCATCCAGTCCAACATATGTGTGTGTATAAGTGTGTCAGTTTAAATCTTCTAAGAATATGAATACCCCTGTATATTGTTCCCTTTGAGGAAGGCATCTGGAAGTTTATAAGCTTTATCACTCTCAGCTAATACCACTACCTGCGGAAAGAGGCTCCACATTTTTGCTGTTCCAACTGTGAAGAACCCCTGCTCAATTTCAGACTAGACCTCCTTTCCTCCAACCTCAAATTGTGGCCATAAGTTATTTGGAGAACTTGGATTAAATAGTTTGTTCCCATCACTGCAGTCACCATTGATTAACCCCTTCGTGACGGGAGACGTACACTGTACGTCCCGCCACAAAGGGACCAAATGACTCGTCACGTACACTGTACGTGATGAGTTATTTGCTGCACTAGAAGGCTGGTAACCGCTGAGAATCAGCGGTTATCATTAATTAATGGATGCCTTAAAGTTTAGAGGCATCCATTAATGAAAGGGTTAACCTTTTTCAGACACCCGATACCTGAAGATCGGGTGTCTGAGAGTCACAGCAGAGCCGGCAAACATGCCGGCTTCTGCCGGCATTCTGACAGCTCGTATAGATCGAGAGATATCTCTCTCAAGCTATACTGGCTTTTTTTTTCTTTTTCTTTTTCTTTCAGGAATAGATACATAATGTATCTATTCCTGAAAGAAGAATGTTTCAGTTTGCTGATCGTTGTTGTAACAATCAGAAAACTAGTGACAGCTGAATCCTGAACTGCTGCAGGATCAGTGTCACTAACTTATTATCGGCTGTTCTGAAGTTTGAAGCAGCCTGATAATAACCAAAAATGTATTAATTTATCAAGCAGTAATAGTGAGATTAATTCACAATGACTGATATAATTAAATAAATAAAATAACATTTTAAAGTTTAAAAAAAAGTGAAAAGTGTAAAAAAATAAAGAATAAGGGACAAATAAATGAATGTATTTATTGAATTTTTTTTTTTTTAGCTGTGCTGGTTTTGTAAAAAAAATACTACAAATCAAAACTGGGGAAAAAGTGTTTTTTTTTAACGTTTTTTCCTCCTTTTTTTAATATATTTTTTTGTCCTAAGTGAGGCGTTAGACACACATATGTGATATAAATATATAGCCCTATCTGTCCTCTAAAAAACAATATATAATATGTGTGGGTGCACTTTCTAAGAAAGTATATTACTGACGTGGAAGAATCACACAGCAAAAATTTCAAAAGTGTGTCAGTCATTTACGAACAGAAACGAAAAACAAGCTTAGTCATGAAGGGGTTAATTTACAGATTGCTATCAGGTCTCCTAGGTCTGTGCCCCCCCAATTCCCCCATTTTACCACTGTCTTCCTGTAATGTTGCTACGTCTTGTTAGAAAATTATTTCTTGGCATAATTTGGTATCAGCAAATACCAAAATTGAACTCCCAATTCCAACCTCAATGTAATTTATAAACAGGGGCACACCACTCACACCACTAGATGACTTGGATGCCAATTTGTTAACCCTAGTCTCTGCATTCATTTCTGAAGCCATATTTCTCTCATGTACATACAAATGCCTCTATCCCAGCAGATCTTCATTTGTAAATTAAGCAATTGTGGCTACAGTGTCAAATGCATTTGCAAAATCGCTTACAAGAGAGACGTTAACCGCATCAGAAAGGTAAAAGCCACTGGCGTACGGCATACTGACGTGGCCAGCTGGGAACAGTTTTTCGTTCCGCCGTATGCCATACGTCTGTGGCAGGGAAAGGGTTAATAGGGTGGGAATCTGTCAGTACCTATTGTTCAGCTGTCTGTACCTATTCATAATTAAAGGAAAAGTACCAAAGCTGAAACAGGCTAACTGACCATTTGATTTCTTACATCTTTTGCACAGAAACCTTTACAATTGTCATTTCAGCGTTGTTCTTCTGCTGTGCTAAAACAAGGGGTCCCGTTTTTCCCTTTTGGATTTTTAATATATTTTGCAATAAAGAAGATACAGCAATAATAATGAGACTTCTGTTGCCGCTGAATGAATGAGGACTGTAGCAGGACTGGAAGCCCCCTAGGTATACAAAAACTCGGTGCATTAACAACCTCAAATAATTAAAATGTCACCTGTGGTTAGACTAAACTTTTATGTTTTGAGGCACTTGCCAGATAACTCTTCTGAAGGGCCTCTGATTATATAGAGTCTAATGTATCTTATTGGGAACTACTGACCTCCTGCAGTAAGGGGGTCAAATATTTACCAGACAGGAAGTTAGGGAAAATCTCTAACAGGGAAACAGACAATAATAAAACAATAAAAACGTTCTAGCATTCCCCTACTTACAGCAACTAAATAACTTATTTTTAATTTGGCCTGTATTGCTATTAGAGAGATTTCATCTCGCTTCCTATCATGGGGGCAATCTGTGGTGTATACTTGCACATTAAAGAAAAACTAAAAATGTACAAAGCAGTTTACGTTCGTTTAAAATACTCCACAGTCTTGCACATTGTTCCCTGTTATTATTGATTACCACAGATGGACATTTACACAATTTTATGAATTATACTGGTTATCACAGAAGGATATTTGCACAATTACATGAGATGCACTAAATACACTTAGATTTAATTTTGCACCTTGATAATGTTTTATTAAGATTGCCCATAGGAGTGCTCTTTTACGTTTGCAGATTACTATATTTTTATTGGTATTCTACATCCAGTAGGATTTTCTGATTTTTATTTTATTCAGGTAGCTTTTAGCTAGACATCACTTAAAAAGGAGCCCTGTGTTCACACAATTAGAGTTTTCACGTATATTTCTGGAGGATAATACATACCAGCTGAAGACTAGATAGCACACCTGAGCACAGGGTATTATCCCTTTGTGTGCTAAAACATGGCAGCATTCATCCACAATTGTTTTTTTCAAGAATTGGGAGCGAACTGCATCATAGCACACAAGCTGAAGCAGTGCCTTAAACACTTTTCGTCTCCAGTGAAGAGGAAAGGGTTTTGTGAAATCAATACAGTACATATGTTTTCACTACCATATCTGGAAACCTATAAACCATGCATTGAAAAGCAGGAATATTTAGCCTATGTTATAATTTATTCTTGCGGTTACTTTTTCTTTTTGATTGCTTTGATTGTACAACTCTTGTGGACACCCATCTGGAAAGTTTTTGACAAAGGCATAAAACACTGGCTGCTACTTGTTTATGTTGGGTATATGCTAACATGTTTTTTCCTTTGTCGGTTGAGTATCATTGATTATTTTATTGCTCTTTCATAGCCAGAATCCACAAAATTACTGGTACACACTTTCGGTTTTCCATCTTTCCTCTGAGCTCATGTTTTCCCTTTGTTCTAATCTTCTAATATACTTCTAAAAATCATTTAGCTACCTTCATCTTCGTAATAACAAATTACTAGTTATGTTAGTGCTTTGCTTCTTTGTTTCATGGCATCTTGTGCAACAACTCTAGAATCAGCTCATTTATTTATGTGTATGTAAACCCTTACAATAAACGTTTCTAATTTGCAGGTTCTCTTTAAAGAGACATGTCACCTTTACAGACCAATAAAGCTGATCCATCACAGATCATGCTTGATTAACTTCATCCCCAGCCACATCTGCTGGAAATGACAGCTCTGAAGCCAAAAGTGGCAAAAAGCTTGTCACTTTCTGGGTTCATTTACTGCAGGTATAATTGGTGAATAGGTGTTAAAGGCTACTTAAATTTTGATTTCCAAATACTGATAGTTGGCTGTTTCCATACCAATTCAGGAACGATTGTTTAGGGTAAAAGAAAATTAAGTCTCCCTATAGCATTTGAATATAATTTGAGGTTAACCTTTCAAAATGTTTTACCATCTGTGCTGCTTGGCTAGCATTCAAAAATTCTAAAGAATGCATTACTTTGGTTTCTACTGAAAATTCAATCATCATGTTCATCCTCCTCCTGCAAGATGCAGTTTTAAAAAATGATATTGTTGTAAATTATTAGAAATTATTAGAAATATATTCTTCATTTTGTCTCCACTAGGCTGCAACAACTAATCAATTCAATTGATGATCGATAATGAGAATCGTTGCCAACGCTTCTCATTATCGATTAGTTGATTTATGATTAGTTGCTGCCGCCGCCGCCATCAACCTGCTCCACATTTTTCCTCCACGCTGGGAGCTGCTGCATGCTGCGGTCTGTGTCTCCTTCGATCAAAGGGGACACAGAGTGCTGCAGTCGGCGCCCAGCGGGAAGTAGAGACCTCTGTGCCTCTGCATTCCCACGCTGCTGCCAGTGATCCTCCTCTGCTGCTCCATGCCTCCTCTGCTGCCCGCGAGCCTCTGATACTGCCTGTGATCCTTCACTACTCAACTTGTGCCCCCTGATAGGAGCCAGTGTCAAGTCTCCTATCCAGCGGCCAAGAGCAATTGCCAGCCTGCTGTTGGCTATTTAAAATTGCAATAGCCGGCTGGCTATTGCACCCACTGCCTGCTGTCAATCAGCAGAGGACCTGATGGGGAACTTTCTCCTTCAGTTCCCTCCTCTGCTGATTGACAGCAGGCAGTGGGCGGGTGCAATAGTCAGCCGGCTATTGCAATTTAAAATAGTCACTGCCTGATATGTTTACATTCAGCTGCCTCAGCAGGCAGCTGTCATTCCGCTGTGAAGTGAAAAGGTGACACTAGGGGTCTTGTAGAACCTCAATGTGATAGCAATGAAGTAAAAAAAAAAAAAAAACAATAAAGTTAAATAAAATTTAAATTAAACATAATCCCCAAAAAGTTTAAAGTACCCTAACCCCGCGAACGTGTGCATACTAACGGGAACACAAGTCGAGCGCACCTACATGAAAATGATTATTGTGCTACACGTCACGTATCGCCACTTGCACCAGAGTGATAGCCTTGAATATTGGCTCCATATATATTTATTGCTAACTCTAAACTGATGAGTGGGCTTTTATATATACACTTGTATTTTTATGTCCAATTTTGTTGTGTTATTTTAAATAAAAGTAAGTTTTTTTTTATATTGGCCTGCAGTTGTACAATTTTAGATAATTTTTAAATCCATGAAACTAATTACATTGTCTCATATAATAAATACAATTATTAAAAAAAATATTAAAAAGGTGGGAAAAGTCATTTTTGTTTTCAGCCTGACAAATTGTGTCGCGGGATGTGCTTTGTGGTACTGTTCATTTCAATGGATGGCACCCCAAACGCGGGGGGGGGGTTATTGCACCACTGACCACCAATGTAGTGGTATAATTTTTTTTTCAAATGAAAGATAAATGTAAACAATCCCAAATGTTAGGTGTTTTTTCACTTTTATATATTAAAAATTAAAAACAAAATCACCCTTTAAAGTAGTGTTGTTTATCTAATATAATAATATATAAGTTGTCATTTAATACCAGAGCTGTTTTTACACAAGGAACCTAGAAACATAAGTGAAAAAGTTACAGACACTTGTATAGATTAAAGGTATTGTGCTACATTCATATAGTTAGATCACTGATTGAAATAATTGGTTATTGTCAGGACACCTTATTGGTTCACATGGAAGCATAGAGGTAGAAGGGGCTACCTCAAGGGTAAAAATCTTATAATTTTTTCTCTTACAGCATTTAGTCAGGACAACACTAATGATCAAAGTAAGGAAGTAGTAAAGTTCCAAGTATTTAATCTCTTTTATGTGGTGCTTGGGTGGGAACAAAAAGGTATATAATTCATTTTCTGTCATATGCAATAATTTCTCTCTTAACGTGTGTTTCAGGCTGCAGTGGGCGCATTATTTGCCACTTTTCCTCTCCAGCTCAGAAAAGTTTAATTGCCTATGAACAGTGAGGAGCTGCACAGACTTGTCAAATTGTGATCTAGTAGGGGTTGAAACACTAGCACACTAGCACTAACAAAGCAATATGTAACTGAATACTGCAGTTCCAATGCAGTGAATAAGTGTTGTGGTTTTGATTTGGATGTGGCTATGGTAGGGTAAGGCAGGGCACCGCGCAACATTCACCAATTAAACACTGGTATATTACCTAAGACGTAATGTAATATGTGCAGTATAGTAGCAGGAAAGGCAAGCAAGTAGAAAGCAATGGCAAAACATCAAATGGCCTAAAACAGTAAGTCATCTAACATCTTGGAATAGAAAAATGGGTTTCTTGTTGTAGTGGTTGTGGATGAAACGAGTGATTTTGGTGAAATTCATGATTTTGCTATCGGATGTTTTGCCAAAAAGGAAGCTCTCCCATTCACCCTTTCATCAAGATCCACTTTTTTCCTTTATTTAGATGCTTTTTTTGCTGTAAACTAACGAGAGGATGTTTTTAGCACAAAAACAGGTCCAATATAATTAAAAGGAACATCTCTAATGCTCAGGTGCCATTTCACTTCTATATTTTGCTTTTCTTATTTACCCCCCATGCAATTTCAAGTAATACATATTTTAAAGGTTTTGTTCCTGCAGGTAAGCACAAATACAATACCTCTGATTTATGAAGATTTATTTGGTAGTGGAACTACCAACATAACAAGTTTTAAGATATTTGCTGTGAGATGGTGGAACGGCCAATGTAGCAAATTAAAGCAGAACTCTGGGGAAAAATGATCCTTACAGAGGGACCCTCCCTACACTGCAAGGTTTAAATGCTTGTATTGTCTAGGGGGAACATAAAAAGCATTCATACTTACCTTATACTTCCCACATCTCAAGAGCCTAGGAGGAAGGAGAAAAGCCCTTGCCGTCATTGAAATGTGGAACCCTTGCCAAGTTCCTTGAACAAGATTTATCCTTGGAGTATAGACTGTAAAAAACAAAGGTTTGTAGTGTTCAATACGAGAAATAAAATGAGTGTATGAAAGCCCAGCCAACCTACGAATATAAATAAAATAAACATCATATATACTGTACTGCATTATTAAAACCCAAGTCTTTCAGTACAACGGCAGAATTTCCTCAGTAATTCAATGGTGACATATTAACCAATCACTTTTAAACTTTTGTAATGTTCCTTTTAAAAACAAAAAGCAACTCTTCAGACTAGCAAGCAATCAGTTCTCTTTGGTTAGACATTTCTTTATTCGTCCTGCATAAGCAGCTTACCTTTACGACCAGTAGGCAGAAAATGAGGCAGGTTTTATTAGCTCCATATTTATATGGTATAGAGTGTAGTTACATTTGAGGTATGTTGCCTGGTCAGAGAACATGTAGAGTATTTTCCAGTGGTCTTTGGAATCATTTTACCAATTATTATTATTATGCAGGATTTATATAGCGCCAACAGTTTGTGCAGCGCTTTACAATATAAGGAAGATATTACAATCACAATACAATTCAAGACAAGATGGTAAGGAGGGCCCTGCCCGTGAGAGCTTACAATCTAAAAGGGAGGGGCAAGTGATACAGGAGGAGGTAGCTGTGTGAGGATGAATTGTTTGGGGATGAACACTAAAGTATTTAATGCCTACATTTTTTCAAACACTTTTAAATTAAAAGAGAAAATCATACATTCATTGATAACCTCATCAGTTTTTTTTATAGGTAATGGTATTGTTTTACCTCTAGTTGATTCGTGCTTGTAAATCACTCCTGCCCCATCCTCATAGGTTATGTTATGTTGTTTCTGAACTGAAGGTGGCCCTGGTGATGTCATGTAGCTGCAGTAAATGCAGGGCACAAGTAGAAAGAAAAACAATGCTTAGGAACTTGGTTTGGAATGTATGGCCACTCATCATTCAGCATGACAGATTTGTCAATATAAGGGCAGACCTAGCGCCAAGCAATTCTAATATTATTGTTATAGATTTTGATGATTGGTTTAAGAAATGTTTCTAGATGTAAATTATTAATAGGTCATATTTAGAGTCTTAAACAGCTCTGCCATTAGAAGCTAGAGTTGTTTAAAATTACCTTAAATCTTCATAAATAAGAAGTTTTAATCTGGACCTCTAAATGTGCATGTTTAAAAAGCATCTGAATTAACTGCCAGAAAATATTTAACAATACTTTAAAGGCACACAGGGGAAATAATAGGTAATGTACAATAATGTGATAATATAAAAAGAAAAAGGAAAGGCAACATAAAAAGAAAGGCATATATTCTATATTAGTGGTATCCAGCTTTAAAATAGGGCCAAAGTTCAATCCACAAATGGAGTAGCCAGCCGCATCTGCATCATGTATGTGACATGATGTGGGTGCGGCCCTCTACTCCATTTGGACTGTGCTAGACCTTGTCCCCACTCCCAAAACAGAATACACGTAAAAGGAAAATAACTGCACTCAGCATTCATCAAAATATTTAGTGCTAGTGCTTGTAAGCTCGTAAACCAGTTGGCCAGCCCTGTTCTATAGTCCTGGTGCTTGTAAGCTCATAAACCGGTTGGCCAGCCCTGTTCTATCTATATATAAATCTATATATATAGAGATATATTATTTTTTTAAATATAAATGATTTATTTTTTAAAGTTTAGAAAATGTACTGCAGAAATACACAATATAGGAAACAATACATAAACATACCAGGAAACATTGTAAGAACTCAGTGGAAGTTAGAGTATTTTTGATCATCTAGATGTTTCTGGCAGTTGAAACAGACCCTTCTTACTGTATTTTTTAAGGAATAAAAGTGTATAAGAACATGGGCTGGCATTCAGCGAGGATGGGAACCCAAACCAGGGCACCAGGGTTTATTATGAGGTCAGTTTTCACTGGTTCTCCAGCAAAGCTTTGTATTCGGAGGAGGTGAAATGAATCGAGTGATGTTTCACATATTCCTTCAGTTTGACACTGTTTCATTATCCCCTTTTTTATCCACTTCCATAGTCCAGTACAAATATGAATCCTTTGCCCACATACAGTATATCCCTTGGTGATGGGGAGAGTTTTGAGCCCCTGAAACGCATTGGATTTTTACCTTTGTATATTTTCAAACATTTTACTAGTCTGATCCAACTGTTGTGGTGGGCTCATCCTTCCAATATTCTATGTTCAGTAGGGCACTTGGAAGAGGTGAGAATCTGTACAGAGCGTTCTGAGTGATGGGCACCATGATGGATGGAATTCTCTGTGATGTGGCTGGTACTGCTTTGGCCAGGAAGTGGAGCAGGTTGGACTGGGCCAGCAGCCTGGTATTGTGGGTTGTTTTTCTGTTTCTTAGCATTACGTTTTGGGCCGGGTGCTGCAGGCGATCGGGGCAAGAAGTGTCTTCTGTTGCAGAAGGGCCACTTCTTCACAGCTCCACTGACTATCTACTTGGATGCTCTCTTATTTTCTACACTGGCATGGAAAAGTTAATGGTGGAATGCTATTAGAGTAGGTTTTGCAGTGGACTGAAATTTAAGATCAGATTATCATTAATTCAAAGGAGAAAACCAAGGTATGGAGACTGCTATTATTGACCTCTCCGCCCAGAAATACTACTTTCCGGGCTGTGATGCTGATTTTTAGTCTCTGACTTTGAAGTATGCACATTAGAATCTGTGGATTCACTCAGACCTTCCTGATCTGCATGCTTTCCACTGCTCGGTGACTTAGAAAGTATTGCAGCCAGAGACAGCCAGGCAGGTAGCATATTTAGGAGGTTAGCAATGTATTTCTTTCAGTACAGATTTCAAGCACTTTAGGATTATGATCATACAAGGATTAAAAAACACAAGCAGCATATTTTTGTACTGTACAGCCCAGTGTATGTTTAGAGGTCACAGTCTGTGAGTTGTTGAGATTTTAGTAATGTTTGGTTATGCTTATGCTTCAGGATGTTGTTTTATTAAGGGAGAGGTGTGTGGACATTGCATGAATGCATATTGAAGCCTGATGATTAACTTCTTCTCTGCCGAATTGTTGCTGTTTATAAATAGTACAGATTTCAGAACTTGCTGCCAACTGGGGAGTTAACGGGACCTTTTTTTCAGGGCACCTGTTGTGAGAAAATCTATAGCAGATCGTGTTTTTAAATCGCTGCTGAATTATGAATATAACCATGCCAAGAAATGCTATAACATGTGTTGGTCTGAGTAAGTGAAAACAATTTTAGCAAGCTCCAGATACTCTTAAATCACAGCTTCTTTCCTCCAGAGTACAGCTTTGCTATGCATGCATTCAAATGCGTTCTTTTTAAGCTTTTGCATGTATCTTTATTCCAGTGCGGATAACATTTGTTGCTTTCATTAAAGCTTGCAGGTCTTTGCCAATACACTGTAATTTCAGAGGATGTTATTTAAATTTAGATGCCTGGCAAATCTCAGTGCTTGAGTCTATGTATAGGGAGTTCCTATTGGGGAGGTTTCCCATCACTGCCTGCAAGGAAATTGAAGGGAAAGCTTTTCAACCAGTATACAGACAAAATAAAAACAAAACTGTTTTAGTAGAATATGGAAGAGTTTGAACTTCTGACACTTTTTTTTGACTTTTTCTGCTGCCCATGCTTTCCTAGTGACAACCACACCCCTTTTTGGGTGTCATAGCGAAAGGAGATAAGAGAAAATCTAGTCAATAGAGGTCACTGAGAAATAAAAACCTGACAAATGTGAACCCTTCTCTGCTCTATTCAGTATATGAGAAGATTGTGCCTTGAGATAGGCTTAAAATAAGAATTTTCTGTGTGCTCTTTCACTACCACACTATTAGGGCCAGTTCACACCATATCCAGTACATTCCAGCATGGTTCATGCCTGGAACGCACCGGACACATAAACCAAGCCTCCCGCATTCTGGGGTGGGTGGGGGTGTGGTGGTGCCATTTGTGTCAATGGCACCGCAGACACGCCTCCCACTCACAGTGCGATCTCCTGCATTAGAACAGATGGTAAAGCAATGCTCTGCTTTCTGGTGCAGTGCGATCACAAAAATATTGCATGCACTATTTTTTGCGATCGCACTGGAACGCAGGGCATTGCTGTACCTCATGTTCTGGTGCGGGAGATCGCACTGCCGGTGGGAGGTGTGTCTGCGGTGCCATTGACATGATTGGAAGGGGGAGGCTTGTTTTTTTTGTGATCCAGTGCGTTGCAGGCATGAACCATCATATATGGCACCCATAGTATGATGAAACCATGTGCAGGTACCTCTACATGTCTGTTTTATAGCCCTGCAGCCTGTTGAGTACAGTTAAAGTGACACTAAACTCAGGAGGTACATCTTAAGGGCCTATTCCCATGAGATCAGGTCCTGATCAGGTGCGGATCTGCAGACTGATGCAGTGCGGTTTTGGCCGCGTTTTTGATGCGTTCCAGTAAAAAAAAATTTTTTTTTTTGCTGGAGTGGGGCTGTTAGTATGTTAGCTGCAGTGCAGTGCGTTTTTGACGCGTTTTTGCCACATTTTGGACGTGTTTGCGTTTCCTGACCGTTTCCGGACAAAATGTGACATGCAGTATTTTTCTGTCGTAAGCTGAACGGACTGCGCACGTGAGAACTGGAGCCCATAAAACACATAGGGATACATTGGGATGCATTTTGAGTGCAGCAGCGTACGGAGCCGGTCAGCACACAAAACGGACGTCGTGTGAACAGGCCCTAAAAGTACCTTAACTGATAACAACAATGTATCTTATTTGTGTATCACTTGGCTGTAGATCCTCTCTGTATTTGTGCCGACATCGTCCTTCCTTCTGGGCGGTGGTTACTTTATTTCCTACAATGTCAGGTTTATGTGACCAATTTGTATTGAGATTGTAGTCAATCACAGGAGTGAGCTTGGAGCGGTGGCTACTTTACAACACACACAGGGACCATGGGGAACAAATTAGCCACCCTCCAGAAGGAAGGACAGTGTCCGCATGAATTCAGAGATGATTTGAGGGTCTACAGCCAAGTGATACACAAATAGGATACATTTTTGTTAAGGTACTTGAATTGATTTTTAAGATTTAACCCCTGAGTTTAGTGTGACTTTAATTATAATATAATTATGTTTAATTGTTATTGGTAAGTTATTTATGTAAAGTAATTTTTGTTGTTGTAGTTAGATAGTTCTGTTATGTTAAGCATCAGTGATTTTGTTTAGCGGGAATTAATAAATGCAAGAATACAGTGTATGTCCATTTTAGTGTCAGCATGTTATTTTGGATATTTTCAGACCAGATATGTATTTGCAGTTATTGTCTGCTGACTCTTTAAAGATCCAAATTAATTCTGCTAAAAGAGGGAAATGTCAAATGTACAAATTACACACAATGAAACAATTCTTGAAACGCTAACCTAGTAATAGCCTATGTCATCTAAAACCTATGTTTACTTTATTTGTGTAGACATCATTGTTGAACTTATAATTCTGATATTCTGACATTTATAATCTTGCAAAACATTATCAAATACCAAGTCAAAGGTACGTTCTGTGTTCTGCCCTATGAGTTGATATTAGAAACTTGTGTTAGAGTTGATCTGCACTATGAAACTGATCTATGCATTCCTTTCAGCAGCCATATTTGCCTAGAGGGCACTTATTCTAAAGTGATATGCAGCACAAGAACAGACTGGTCATGCTATTTATAAATGGTTCACTTTATTTTTGAACAATGAATGTATCAAATTCATTTTTTTTTGTTAAGTTCTAGCTTTGCTTTTGGTATACCAGTTCACATTGAGATCTTGCTACTCTTTTTTTTTTTTATTTGAATCCAGTGGGCCTAATGGATATACACTGGAGGAAGGCAAAAGTGGTGTTGCCATTAATATATACCAGTCAATGCTTTTTTTTGTTATTACAATGTATAAAGCCAGTGACACACTGTATGCGAAGTCATGCGGAGCAAAGCAAAGTTGTGAGGTATGGCTGTTCGCATGCAGTGTGTTAGCTGAGTGCAGCCAGATGAAAGACTGCATCTTAAGCCAATAATAGCCAAATGGACTTCGTATCCTGACACGCAGGTTCGATTCGATACGTGCGAGTCGATTAGCTGAAGATGATACTTTTCATCTCAGCACACTCAGCCATGCGTTCTCTCGCAAGCTGACGTGTCGGAGTGAAAGGGACATGTCACACTGCATTCGAAACTCAGCTCACCACCGCTCCGTACTGCTTTGCGTGCAGTGTATCGCGGGCTTAAAGATGTCATGTACAAAGATTGTCATGTAAACCTAAAGGTCCCTTGACACAGATGGATATCTGTAGTAGTTTTCAGGTGCATGGATATCTTGCTTGGTGACAACCTTCCAAATTTTTAACAAACTGAATGATGCCAATCCTGTGTTTGCTCTATTGCTCTATTAGGAAAAAAATAAGGTCATTTTGAAATTGATGGCAGCAACACGTCTCAAAGAAGTTGGGACAGGACCATGTTTACCACGGTGTAGCATCCCTTCTTCTTTTAATAACACCGTAAACATTTGGGAAGTGAGGAGACAAGTTGCTGGAGTTTTGGGAGATGAATGTTGTCCCACTTTTACCTGTTATAGGATTCTAACTACTCAAACAGTCATGGGTATTTGTCGTATTTTTCATTTCAAGATGTGTCAAATATTTTCCGTTGGTGAAAGGTCTAGACTGCAGGCAGGCTAGTTAAGCACTGAGACTCTTCTACTATGAAGCCATGCTGTTGTCATAGATGTAATATGCGGTTTAGCATTGTCCTGCTGAAATATGCTACAAGCTGCCCATTCCATATGCACTAAAGCACCCCTGTAATATCAGAGATGCAGGCTTTTGAACTGAGTGCTGATAACAAAGCAGAAAGTCTCTCTCCTCTGTAGTCCAGAGAAAGCAGAGCTCATGGTTGCCAAAAAGAATGTCAAATTTTGACTTGTCTGACCACAGAACAGTTTTCCACTTTGTGACAGACCATTTTAAATAAGCTTTGGCCCAAATGGGATGGTAGCATGTCTGGATGGTGTTCAGATATGGCTTCTTCTTTGCATGATAGAGCTTTAACTTGCATTATTGGACACCACAGAGAACAGTGTTAACAAGCGGTGACTTTTGGAAGTATTCCTGAGTCCAGGCAGTGATGTCCATCACAGAATCATGCCTATTTCTAATGCAGTGCCGCTTGAGGGCCCATAGATGACGGGCAGCCAATATTGCGTTTTGCCCCTGTCCCTTGCACACAGATTTCTCCAGTCTCAGAATCTATTGATGCTATTGTGTACTATAAATGAAGATATATTTGAAGTCTTTGTGATTTTACATTGAGGAACATTATTCTAAAATTGTTTGGCAATTTTTAGATGGAGCTTTTGATATTGATGAACCTCTGCACATCTTTACTTCTGAGACACTCTGACTCTCTTAAGGTGGCCATACACTTTTGTCTTGCGAGGGTTGTAAAGTACTTTAAAAAACGTACGATCTGCCCATCTTGGACAGGCAGATCGTACTTGCGATCATCTCAAGCCCGCCCCCCTTAGGGGCGTGCTTACGATGACTGCAATGAGGGGCGGGCTTACGATGACTGCAAACGGACTGTGTGCGCGTGCGCACACCGGCCCGTTCGGCAGTTGTCGAACCAGCAGGCCACTAACTCGCCGAGAATCGTACGACTCCCGGCGGGTTTTCTAGCCTGCTGGTTCGATGGAAGACATGCGACCGTACAGTAGAAACGGTCGCACGCCTTCCATACACTGCACGATTCTCGTACGATCGCGGGATTTCCCGCGATTCTCGTACGAGAATCGTGCAGTGTATGGGCACCTTTAAGATGTTCTTTTTATACCCAATCGTATTACTGACCTGTTGCCAATGAACCTAATTAGTTGCAAAATGTTCTTCAAGCTCACCCTTGTTATTAACACTTATTTGCCAGGTTTTTGTTGACCTGTCCCAACTTTTTGGAGACACGTTGCTGCAATCAATTTCAAAATAACCTTTTTTTTTTTTAAATAGTACATTTTCTCAGTTTAAACATTTGATGTTTTCTATTTTCTATTGGGATTTTAAAAAAAATGGGTTTATGAGATTTGCAAATCATTTCATTCTGTTTTTATGTAGATTTTACACAGCATCCCATGTAATGCTCGCCTTGGGAGAGGGTCGAATACCCTCTATGGATCGCAACTGCAGAATGGAGAGGGTTAAAGGAACGGGTATCAGATTAGCAGCTCCTCCCTGGATTGCCCAGTTTTGTATGTTTAGGCGTTTAGGAGGCTGCAGTACATCACGCCCCGTATACACAGTAGGGGATTTAAAACTACCGGCACAAGTATGTTTATAGCGAGACAGTAACACACAACTGTTTTAGAGTATACAACCACAGGTGATGACTATGCACGTTCTCAGCGTTAGACACAGCAGCAATAAAGTTCTCTTTTTGTACAAGTGTAGTAAATAGGGAAGCAATGCACAGGCTCAGACTCAAACACGTGGAGCAATGGTTAATACAGCGTCCAGTTGTACTCAGGTAGTTCAGGTGTACTGAAACAGATGAGAGCAATGCACAGCTTTAAATACACGGTTCTGCTTAGGAGACCTGGGGCTATGGTTGCTTAGCCCAGGTTACTTGCGATTTAGGTGGTGGTTGTGGTCTTCAAGGACGAACTGGGTCCGGTGGGGTTGAGGCGAGCGGAACGCTGGGGTTGATCAGCGTCCTTCCACGATCAACGGAAAGACGCCGATCAATTACCGTGACTCGGCTTTATGCCGAGAGCTGCGTCTTGTAGGGGCGGAGCTCCCTGGCGCGCCTGCGCCCGAGCTAGACAGCCCCGAGGGGCGAGATGCGGGGAGACCGCGGCGCGCCTGCGCGAAGCGACGACGGAGAGCGCCACCAGACGTCACCGCGTTCTGACGGCGAGCTGGGGCTACATGACCGCGATGGCCACCCGCACTTGGACCCTGCAGTGCTCGTCTATTACATCCCAACTTTTTTGGACATGGAGTTGTAAAGCAATGCTTTGCTGTGCAATGTGTATTTGTTTGATCTGGATTCATTATTGAAAAAAGTTTGAGGTTTTCATACTACTTGAAACTCGAAAGGCTCAATAGTCTATTATACATCTGACATTTCCCCCCAAAGTCAGCAAGGGATGGTTACTGAGGTAGTAAAGGTTTCTTTCTTCAAAGCCTCAGATGGTAACTGCCCTTTTCTGACTCCTGGGGTGCATTTTATTAGGTCTAGGTCAATGAAGCTAAACCTGTTTAGGTAAAGTCAATTCCCTGGTACTAGTATGTGGGGTTTGGCTGCTTCCATCAGAATCTTCTGAGACATACCTTTGGAAGTCTTAAAATAATGTGTCCTGAACTTTTATATTTAACATTAGTTGCTCTATCCTACCAAAACCATCAGGGTCATGATAGATCTGATTCTGTTGGGCTCTTTTATTGAGGTAATTCACACAAAATAGTGCATCAGAGTAAAGAAGTGTACAATATACTGTATATGTACAAACGGTAAGTAAGTACTGCTGGTTCCCTGCTTACTTCATTTTTAATTATGCTTAAGGGGTGTTTAATGTAGACAATATAATCAAACATGCTGTAAAATTGTGAGATTGTGAGTCTGTATGTCTCCTATATTACGCTATCTGTGATGTGAATTGTCTGCTCTTGGCAGGCAGTTTCACTCTGCATTTCATAGGATATTACTCATCATGATGCCTCCTTATTTCTTTGTTACTGCTTACATTTTTAGCATAGTCTTCAGGGATATTTTTTTCTGAACACAGATTTTCTGCACTTAGTTCTGAGTGTTTAGTGTATGCTGTTTTTCTGATATTTAGGGCAGATTTAATTATCACTTAGAGAAATTTGTAGGCTGCCATTATTTCCCTCTTCTTCTGTCAGTGGTAGCTTTCATGGTCATTGGCTCAGTCATACCCTAACTTTCCACTTTTGTTTTATTGTTGGCCCACCACTGTGATGGTAGCCTTCACTGAGGGCCTGTTCGCACTATATGAGGTGACTGACGTTCAGTTGCAGAAAAACATCAATCCCCACTAGGGCACATAGAAAACAATTGTTTTCTATGTGGCCCGCTTACCCCACAATGTAGGTGTGCTGCGAAAAAATGTAGACAGGCTGGATCACTCCACAGCACAGTACACCACACAGCTTTGCATGGAACTTGAATGGATTGTACAGTTTGTACCTAAAAGTTGAAAAAGTTAACGATGTGATGCATTTTAGTGGATGGGTTAAGGTGAACAAACGCTAACCAATAGTAAAATGAGAAAAGTAAGAAGCTGGTTGCAGTTTCGATAACACAAGTCTATGGGAATGCAAAATCTACTAAAAGCAGGTCAAACACAGGTCAGAAAGAGGTCAACTGCAGGTCAGATGCACCTTGGGGGCTCAGATTTTCTTTAAAGGAGAACTATGGGGTAAGTGAATTACACTCATCCCCATAGTTGGAGCCGATGTGTGATATTGAAACTGTCATACATCGGCTCTATTGATCGGGAAGTGAGCGAAAACATACCGCTGCTCACTCACCTCCCAATCATCTCCTTGCAGAGAGCGATGAAAACGGTAAAAATGGCGAGCGCACAACTGATATGGAATGTGGTAAAAGGAATGGATATGTTTAAAACCAATTTTAATATTACAACAATTTAAAACAATGTTAAAACAATGCTAAAACAATATGGGGTGAGCAAGCTTCTTGTTCAGGGGGAGGAACCCTGTAGACATGTAAAAAAAGGAGGGTGGAAAGAAGCGCTGCAACCCTGGGATGTATCTGGGATGGTATAGATGGAAATTTTAAAAACAATGCTGGACTGAAAACTCACTGTTTGGGAGGACAAGATGAGGTCTTGCAGTGGAGGAGTGAAGGCTGAATGGATCGCTCAGCGGTTACTCTGGCCGGTCCGTGTGGCTATGATGAACGGGCTGCATCGTCAAAAGGCAGTTCTTAGGTGTTCCCTGGTGGTTATTGTACCTGGGTGGTCCGTGGGGACAGAATTAATTCTGCTGTTGAACGTGGCACTCACCGTCAGGTGCAATGAGAGTTCAGCTGGCCAGGCTGCCACTCGTCGGCTGAACGGGAGCAGGAATGTGGCTGTAGGTCCGTATCGTGATGGATCTGCGATCGTGGAAGAAATGTTGTGGGGGACTGATATGAAGGTGCTGGACACTGCGGTCCGTGAGAAGAAGGGTTTGGCTACGCGTTTCGAGGTTCAAGACCTCTTTGTCAAGCCAGAAGCGGTATACTGGTGCGGGCGGGAAAAGCAGCGATTTAAAAATAATGACAGGTGGTCGTGGTTGCCGATCGTGAACGGATGTAATTGGTCAATTGATTCAGAACTTATGACTAGACGGCTTCAGAGCCGCTGATGTAGGGAAAGTCTCCTATGTGTGTATTTTTGTGATCTTAGATCATAAGTGGAGGCTTAGTCTGTTGAATGAAAGGGTTCAGAGAGGGGCACTCTTTATTGTCATGGACAAGTGTGCTGTTAGTATCTAGCCACCCCATTGCTCATATTAACTTCTCCATACACAGTTATTGTTTGGAAAATGTGTATTTGGATATAGGGTTCTATTAAGGATGCAAAAATTCAATGAAATCACGTATACAGTGGTGAATAGCAGAGGGAGGCCTTCCAGACCAGTGGGCACATACTGGGGGCAGGGCTTCTTGTGGAGGCAGTTTGATGTATGTATTTCTTGGGGAGTGGATTATGCTTTTTATGGATCCACGATCGCGGATCCATCACGATACGGACCTACAGCCGCATTCCTGCTCCCGTTCAGCCGACGAGTGGCAGCCTGGCCAGCTGAACTCTCATTGCACCTGACGGTGAGTGCCACGTTCAACAGCAGAATTAATTCTGTCCCCACGGACCACCCAGGTACAATAACCACCAGGGAACACCTAAGAACTGCCTTTTGACGATGCAGCCCGTTCATCATAGCCACACGGACCGGCCAGAGTAACCGCTGAGCGATCCATTCAGCCTTCACTCCTCCACTGCAAGACCTCATCTTGTCCTCCCAAACAGTGAGTTTTCAGTCCAGCATTGTTTTTAAAATTTCCATCTATACCATCCCAGATACATCCCAGGGTTGCAGCGCTTCTTTCCACCCTCCTTTTTTTGCAGAGAGCGATGACTCTCAGAGCACCACTCCCCACAGGGATTCCCACCCTCCCCTCTATGATCCTCCAGCTCTGACTGAAGAGGCAGGCAGGGGAGGGCATAGCTGGCTCTGCCTCTAGATTTTTCAGCCAGTGGGTTGGCTCTCAACAGTATTGTCGGGGTCTGTACCAGTTGCTGCACTTCCAGCATATAGCGGGCAATAGACCGCTATATTCTGAGTTTTGGGTCACGGGAGGAGGTTAGTATATGTCCTCCTGTAACCCTAAAGAGAACTATGTAGAAATAAGGTTACCCCATAGTTCTCCTTCAACTGCTTGAAGACCAGGTGTTTAGACCCCCTTCCTGGCCAGGCCATTTTTCAGTATTCATCGCTGCGGTACTTTGACTGACGTTTATTCCGTCATGCAACGCTGTACTGAAATTAATTTTATACAATTTTTTGGGGACACATAGAGCTTTCTTGTGGTGGTATTTAATCACCACTACGGGTTTTATTTTGTACTATAATTAGGAAAAATTACTGAAATTTTGGGGAAAAAAACGTTTTTTTACATTATGTTAGGAAACATTTATTATTACCCAGTTTTTTTGTAAAATATAAAAGTCAGGGTCACGTCGGGATATTGATACTAGATTGATTATACTGCCAATAACATACAAATTAAACTTTCTTCTTGCAAAAAAAGTAAAAAATTAAAACGTACAGGGTTCTTCACAAGAGGGTGAAGAGTTTGGAGAAGGCAGGAGAAGTGAACAATCTAGGACAACATAGATGAACTGGAAAGTGAGCTGAATTTGAGAATTCTTCCAAATCAGCTATATTGCCTTAGATTGTTCGCTTCTCCTGCCTTCTCCAAACGCGTCACACTTTTGTGAATAACCCTGATGGAGTTGGCCATTTACTTGGGTATTACAACTTCCCATGTTAAACTTTTAAGAATTGTATGAAACCTGGGCAAGCTGTTACACAGCACAACAGGGCAACATGTTGCAAAACAAAAAGAAATTACTTTGCTGACTTTTATAAATAGACGTTTAAACTGAATGGTGTCTTTGTATAAGGCTTTGTTTTAAAATATTATTATAGACTTTTCTTATTATAGACCTTTTTTTTGTGTTAATGTCTGTCGTGCTTTCTCTGTTCAGTTAATAATGTTACTTTCATCTGAGAAGGGAAAAGTCACTGGCTCCTTAACCGCTTTACTTGGAAAGTTTACTTATACCGGCTCTTTTGGCTTTTCCATTTTTAGCATTTTCCCCATTCTCCTTACCAAGATACATAAAGCCGAACTCAGACCCTCATCCTGCTTTATGTGGCTGGCATGGTGTGCTAACACTAAAAACAAACTTGTGAAATGACTTCCTGAAGCAAAATCTGCTCTGTTTATTCCTTCTCATGCATCTTTTAAAAAAAATATAGCAAACAAAATCTGACAGTTTTTAATTATGCAATGAAATGAGGAACATTTTAGAATATTCTTAGAGCAGCAAAGCCATGGTTTTATATATAGAAAGAGTGTTATACTTGCTCCCCGGATCACCTTATGTTAATTTATGAGACAGGTTTCTGCTTTTTTAAAGTTCCTTATGGTGGTTCTGTGGTTTGTTTGTTTTTGTTTGTTTTTTACATCAGTATAATTAAACTGAATAATGCAGAAAGGGAGTTTAGCAATATTTGATAATAATTTGTTATGGATTGCATATACTGTTTCACGATAGAAGTGATTTGTTTTATTTACAGTATACATTTATACTTTTCAAATTTAAGCTCCTGTCATACAGCTTAAAAGGCAGTTGAAATAGATTTATGTAAATTGTTTTACCTACAAAAAAATGTGTAATCCTGTTCAACAAGTCTCTTTATCCAGGCAGCTGTGTAGCAGAGTACTTCCTGAGACCTCTCTGTTGACTTACGTAATTTAAGCAATGCAGCCTGGTCTAGGGCTAAGTCTGAAATAAGGAGTCCTATGGTTTTTTAACAGTTAACAGCCAATTTGATACAGAAAACATAACAACACAACCCCTAAATAATATTTGTTTGCTAACGGAACATTTAGTATAACTAAAGCCAAACATTTTTTGGATTTGGATAGAGTGGTGAGAGGTTAGATTCACTGTCAGTTTTTTGGTGTCTGTGTCCCTGTTAGTAAGATTCACTCTCGCTAATTGTCCTGATTACCAATGTCATGAGTTGCCAACAAAACCTCAATAGAGGGGAACTCTTCCAGTGGGGACAGACCTATTGTCCCCTTGACACCAGGATAAGAAATGCAAGTAAAGGCCATCTCTGACTGCATTGGAGAGCTATCCCATCACATCCAGATTCTGTGACCTCCTGTCACCGGCACAGGAAGTGAAGGGAGGACAGAGACACAACCAGCAATAAAAAATAGATAGAGGTTTTAACCCTCCTACACTGTATCAAAACGTAAAAAAAAAAAAAATTGTTTGGAGATGTCCCGTTGTTTTTTTTTCCCCTTGATTCAGCAGCCATTTGAAGCTATGACTAGAGACGACAACCATTGAACATGCCTATTTGTGCTTGAAATGTATGCATTATGTATGCTAATTTTGTACATTTTTAATAATATGCTAAAAAAACAAACATTTTATAAAAAGTATACATTTGCTTTTCATAGAAATATATTTTACCCATTTTAGTTTCGGTATATTCGTAAAAGCATTGCCTAAAAAGAAAAAACGATTGTAGTGGAACTCAAGCCAACACTAATTAGAGTTTTCCTAATTTTCTGTATGGACAAGAATTGAGAAGAATCTCTCCAATAAGATAACACAGCAGTGAAATCATTTTTTTAGTAGCTTGGGAAAGCATTAAAATATTTGTATTTTTATTGCTGTGTTTTTATTGGGGGGACAAACTGACAGAGGCTGCAATGATTCCATAATTCACACAGAACTAAATACATATTTTGGCTGGACTTCTGCTCTAAAGTATATCTAAACCCAAAAACAAAAATGTGATGCATTGCAGCTGAATAGTTCTTAGATGAGTTGGCTGCATTAGTGTTATTTTTCCCATCTGTTTTCACCTGGGCATCTTGTGAGTAATACATGTCTTGTATCTAGAAACAATAATATTGCCACGCAATATACCAACATTGGTGTGAATAAACAAATAAGTGAAAAAAAAAAATCAATCAATATATCCAATAAGCATCTGTGTATAAGTTTCACTCTCCAGATCCCAAAGTGAAATGTCTCCATGATTTTCTAAGAATTCAGTAAAAGTCTTTTACAATCAGCACTCTTAGTGTCTTTCTTAAACTTATAATAAAGTCTTTGCAAAATGAAGTGACAAGGTTCCACCACCCTTGTGTCTGTTATTGAACTCCTTCAATCCATCACTTTGCACATGAACCTTTGCTCAAGCAGGCTGCTCACCTTATCCTTAGACCTCTCTTGTAAAAGGTCTAAATGCACCTCGTGGCAATATACAGCGACTTTTGATCCCCTTATGATTAGCCAAAGAAAGTGATCCTCTTCTTATCAATACCACTCATAAAAGGGAATAAACAGAGAACATAGTGCATACCAGCAGATAGATGATGAAAAGCAATTTATTGAAAACTACTCACATTGTTAAAAGAAATCATATGCAAATCAGAAAGCAGATCTGTTAGAGCTGGAATCTCCTCACGTAGCAATTACTCCGATCCGACTAATCCGGTTAATCCAACTAGCATCTCCGCTCCACTCTCAGCAAGAAATAAGCCTGGCTTAAGCAGGTAGTGGCCATTACAGCGAGTTCTCCAGCGTCTCACAAATTCCTCCTTTAGTCCTCCAGGATTCCCCTGAAGAAGTCAGGTTATAAAACATTTGAGTACCCAGTTTTTTGGTAAAACATAAAAGACTGGGCCACGTCAGGTAAATAGACACCAAACATGTCAAGCTTTAAAATTGCGTGCACCTGCGAAATCGCAAAAAACTACCGTACCCAAAATTGGCCATAGGCGACGCTTTAAAAGCTTTTACCGCTCATCAGTTTAGTGTTATCAGTGATTAATGGCCCTAAAGTTATTGCTCCCACTCCTACATTTGCAGCGATATGTAACATGTGTGGCGTAATCAACATTTTCGCACGTAGGCGCACCTAACCCGTTTTTACGTTTATATGTGTGCTAAACTGTAAAGCTGGCCCGAACGCTTGTATGTAACAGCCGGTACCAGCTGTTTACATTCACACTGGGATTCTGCGAGCAGAAAAAAAACTGCATGCATGTACGTCCACCCACTGGGAAGAGTCTGCCGACCACCCGTGTTTTTACAATAGGCGGATGGCAAGTGTTTAAACAAAGCACTTGCTCTTTTCAAGCTGACACTTTAGGATTGTCTGTCAATTGTTTGAGTAGGTTTGGTGATCTGGACAGATTTGCTATAGTTTTTTTTTTCTCAACTGAAAGCATTAGCTGGTAAGGGTACGCACACATTAGATTAGTCAAAATATAACTAATTTTGACATATAAACCCATCACAACCCCATTTTTGTAGAGTATAACTTCTATATTCTTTTTCCTCTAACCTGCAACTTTACTGCTTTTGTTTTTGTAAGTGTTTTATGCTCCGTGGAATCATTCTCCACTATTATATTTTTGGTTTGGATTTGTTAGTCAAAACATATAACAGGAAAGTTGGCAATGAAAGACTAAAAGGCAATTGTATAAATGCTACATTTGGGCTTAGAGCAACCAGGGTGATGATAGAAGAATGTATGATGTGTGGTTTCTAAATTGAAACTGCAATGCTAATGTTAAAATTGAATAAGAAACATTTTAAGTGGAGATGGCTGAAGTTTGTTTACGAGGCTAGGAGCTAAACTTTGTTTTTAAAGAGCACTTATGCTGTTATGATAATATTCGCGGCGTATGTGCTAATGTTCCTATACATGCAGGTTGAGAGCCTTTGTTCTTCCTTTGCATGGACAGGCTTCTGAATATCTTTGTCTTGAGGTCACTTTAAAAAGCCACCTTTCCATAATTAAGAGAGACAAGGGGATTGGTTGGCTCAGCAATTCATAGTATGAGCCACATCATGTGTCAGCAATGTGCTCTCACTTACAGGATACAGTTGTATTTAACCAATAAATAGAACAACACATCTCCCATTAAAGGACACGTTTACTTTTTAATTTAAACTATAACCCAGTAGCCCACCCTCCCCAGCCACATAACCTTATCTAACCTGGACCACCCACACCCAGGTGCCTACATACAGCTTCCCTTGTTGTATATACTCCTCTGCGTGAAATCCCCTGCACCTGTGCAGTGGCTCCCCATAGACTTTAATTGGGTTATAGTGTTGGAGTCTATGGGAGCTCACTGTGATATGAAACAGTGGTTGAGTCAGGAAAGTCTGCTTCCATCAGAGCCTCCTGAGTCATTTAATGGGATATATATTTCCCTTCCTTTCCTAGTTGTAAGGCACATACAGCAGAGACGGTAGTTCTAACATGTGTCAGCTTAGCAGACCAGACACTGGATTTATGCAGTTAAGTTATCTTCTTACACAAGCGCTAGAATACACTTTAGTTCGGTTGCAGTCACAATGATCAGCTTAGCTCAAGCAATGCAAGCTGTAGTGAATAATTGGGAACGTCTGGGCCCCATGGCAATATGTTCAGGTCCCACCCTAGATCGGTTTTACAGCTACTTCAGTACAAACGTACCGATTCTAGGATGAAGTAACGACTGAGCAATCCAATACTGAGCAGAGAGATGTGAGAGGCTTTAAAGTGGACCTTTACCCCCTTTTTCTAAAAATCACACCTGCATGCTGATTTAAAATCATCTTGCATTCATTAGTTAAACAAACTTGTTTTTCATTTACTTACAAATAGAGCTTATCTACTTCCGGGTCCAATTCTGGCACAAATTATGTAATGTGCCAAAGTGTTGCATCCTGGGAAGTTTACATCAGCAGAGCATTGCTGGGAAATCTCATCTGTAATCTCGCAAGATCTCGGGGAAAGGTATTTTCCTCCCCTGAGATAATGTGCATGGTCACATGTCCTAGTGACATGTGCCAGGGTCCCAGGAAGTAAAGGCAGAGCTGTTAACCTGCCTTTACTGAACATGGCCACTGCCAGAAGACTGGGAAGAAAAGAGAGATAAGGTATGCAAAGAATACAAAGCCGGCAATTATCTAGAAGTATGTGTTTGTAGATTATCATTACTTAACATTTCTAAAGGTGTGTTTGTTGTTATTTTAAAGATATGGGTAAAGATCCTCTTTAAAATAATTTCAGGGACATAGATAGGCTTGGGAGGCCAACTTGGAAGGAGTAGGAAGGTGCCAGTGGAATCATTTAATGTGAAACACTTCCTAGGTCATCAGATAAACACATTGCAAAATTGTTAGTAAATATAGCAGACTCTTGCCTGTTACTGCACTGTGGATGTTGACACATGCAATCCAGTCACCATTTTCTTCCATAGTGCTAACTGGGAGGGTCTGCCTGCTGTAATTACATGATCAGTTCCAGTGCTATAATAAATAGAGATACACTGCTGGGAAATACTCTACATGAAAAAGAACAACATATGGGCATAATTGTAGGGCCTGTGAGGATAACACGCGATGGAGCTCGGTGGACCAAGAGCTAGAGATGACAATGGGACTGTGAGCTTCAATAAAAGTTTTATCTTCAGTGCAGACAACCAGTGAGCGGTTGATTCTTTAGTATGAAGATGTTATAACTTGATAAAGGCATTTATAGTAGAACAGAAGAGAGACAGGTGTGGGGTCATGATATCACAGCAATACATTGAATTTTCAGTTGCCATTTTGCTCGAGGGAATGGTGTGCCATTGCAGAGCTTTACTGTTTATTAAAAGCTTTGAATGATAGGTTATTTAATGATGACGATACCTCAAATGGTCAGCACAGCAGTTAACAATTCTGCCTTGCAGCTCTTTCGTAAGATCCAAACATGACCTAGAAGGATTTAGTTACAAGTGATCACATTGTTTGCTTGATGAAGGGGATCCTGTGAGACCCGAAACGTTGTATCTTATGTTTTGCATTTGCAACAAGTACGTGAATAAACGTACCGGATTTGCTTTGGAGTGCCGTTGTCCATCCTTTACTTATACTTTGGCGGAAGCCACCCGTTGACACCTGCTGCACCCACTTCTTATCTCATGGAGCAGCGGTTCTGAGTGCGATGGGTACACGGACTGTATCCTGCATGTTTGTGGAGACGCACAAAGTTTACTGGCACACACAATGGTGGCTCCATAGGAAACTTGCAAGAAAAAGGAACCACCCTGAAACAGGATACCAGGGCCAGTGCTCAAGGGACTAGCTGGTTCTGCAGGAATCTGAGACTTTTTAACATCAAGGAGCAGCATCCATTTTAAGTGCTTAATCAGCTTTCGAAATAGCTTAAAACATGTTCCCTTCAATATCACTTTAAAGGAGCAGCAGAATACTGATGAGGTCATCTTTGTGTTCCCCTTCGTCTTTAACATTTTTAGGCTTGCAGCTCTGGGAAATGCAATAGAACTTGACAAGCTGACACTGCCGGCCCTGCCAGTTTGAACTCTGCTGTGCAGCGGGATTACATTAAGCTAATATAAATCAAGATTAGAGGCACTTGTATTAGAGATGTTCAAAAACATATTTCATTTGTAAAAAAAGAACTCTGTGTAAAAATGTCTGTGCAAGGGTTAAGTGCTTGTTTTTTCCCCTAGGCTGAAAAACAAAAACAATGTTATACTCACCTGATCCTCCGAGCTGGCCGGGTGTGACAGCTCTCTCCAGCCTGTTTCCTCCACTGCATCAGTGGTATGTCATTCAGCGTTCTTACATCCTATACACCGTGTATAGAACGTGATAACTCACAGGACCTTAGACTTCTGCAGCAGATGAGGAGAGAGGCTTCAGGGACCGATCTAAGAGCAAGCCAGATCGGGTGCGTATAACTTTTTTTGACCCTAGGCAGAAACGAGCACTTAACCCTTGCTGTGGAGGCATAGCCCCACTTCAAGGGTTAATAAACTGTTTACACAGAGTTCTTATTTAACATATACACTACAAGGTGGATTCAAGGTGTTTCCATTTGCCTGGATTGCAGCTTTAATTTAATAAATTATGGCAATTAGCGCCTTATTAAACATACCCTGTTTTTCTTAACATATAACTTATAAATATGCCTTAACATACCTTCACATATATTTCAAGATATATTTTTCAAGATTGTAGTAAATGAAATATGCATTTGAGGAAATAAGTTGGGACATGTATGTTTTAAGTGCAATAAAGTAGAACTGCCATATGTGGGGCTGCCTTTGCTGCTCGTGTTCTCAAAAAATCTATGCGCCTGACTTCCACCTCCAAAACAAGCAATCAGTACATTTAAATGAAAGAAAAGTTAGATTTTCTTATCTCTGTGCTAGTTCCAGGTGGGTGTGTTGAAGTTTCAACATGACAGCTAGGCAACCATCATTTGCAAAAGGAAAGGTCAGCAGTGGCAGGCTGATATTTGTCTCCTGACAGGTTTCCTTTAAGAGGCAACTTTTGTACTATACATCCTTAGCTCTTAATACTTTTTACTAAATACTAACTTTTAACAGGCCAGCGATAAAAGTGAATCAATAGATCAAGCATGTGTGCTACAGTAGAGCATGTTTATGAAGAAATAGATAAGCACAGGCAACAGGTGCTTTATCCAGACCTTATTTATTTGCAGTGGTCATAAAAATAATGCTTTAAATGGATGATAATGTTGTTGATTTTTTTTTAATAAACTCAATGGTCCAAGTGGTTCCAGTAGTAAAGTCTTATGGGCTACAAGGCTTGTGTAAAAACGCTCAATGGAGCTCAGGTGTTTTAGGAGCCTTTATTGTTGACTTTTGCTACATGGTGTATAAGTTGTCTGAGATTCCCAGCTGTGTTTCATGGAAACTGTTAGTGTTCACATAACTCATGATGCAGCAGAGGATTTATAGTTGTTGACATGAGAAATGCGCCTGGTCCAAAGTTTTCCATCACGCTATTTTGGCTAGATGCTCTAATATTATGTAGTTGTACACTGCTGAAACGACATAAAACACAATGTACATTCTGAAATGTTATCGGATGTTATTTGATGTGTTTACATTTCCTCTCAATGATTTTTTTTTCCCTACCAAAGATCAATGCTGATAATTTTGACAATCTGTTCTACGATGATCAAACAATAATACTGGTGCATGACGTTAAAGGAAGAGTACTTTATGGAGCAGGTGAAAACAGGGATTTCAGTTTGCTCTTTCTGCCCATCTTAAATGATCGGCCAGTCATTTAAATCTGTTTAGCCGATACTTGCCATTTTCACAAGAACTACCAGGGTTGCAGCTGGGACCTAACTCTGGCGCTCCACAACCGTCCTGAAATCATCAGTCTGTGTTGTTTTACAAAAATTGTCACATGACACTAAACAAAAATGTATCAGTACTTGTATCTGTGAGTACTTAGACAAGTATCAGTACTTGTACTTGAAAAAATGGTATCGGTGCATCCCTTTATTTATATAAAACGGAATCAAACATTAAAACAGGGATGCACAAATCACCAGAGCTCCGTATGCTCCTTAAAAATGATAGCTGCCTCCTAACGTTTGAATTTTTCTCTAGTCTAGTCTTGGAGCTGGAAAAGTATCTGTCCTTGTACTTGTACCGAGTATGGTACTTGGTATCTGAACATCCCTATTGTAAGACATAACAGCGTAGCACATTAAGCTTGTTGATTGTATTTACTTGTGTCGTTGTACCTATGTACCTACTGGATGTATATATTGTATTTTGCTTTGTACTAAAATGTTGTTACCTTGCATGTAGGGTAGATGCTTGTTCAGTATGTGGGTATTGTGTAGACTGCTAAAAACCGTAAAACAAACTTGTCAGCCATTGTAAACATATATGTTAAGATTGAACTCCAAACAACCAAATGCACAGATCAAATACATATATAGGTGCTCTTTTACCTGACAGAGTATTTGTATTTCTGTCCATCCAGTCCTAAAATGTACACAGCACAGCTGGGTAAATGACACCACTCAAGGGTAAAGTGCATATCTAGGCACTAGGGAGGCAATACCTTTTTTATTTTAGTTTTGTATAGAGTGGGGAAGGGTTAAACTCGCTTGCAAGTTTTCATTGCAGACTGTTTCCCCATTCTTTGCTCTATTTGCCCTGGTGGTCATTGTCATCAAGAAAGAAATTGAGAGGAAATATTCCAATTAGGACATTTGTTCCATGGGCAACTCACTAAGAGGGAATTCCCCATACTTTGGGAGATTTCCACTAACTTCTGCTGTATATATGGTACAGGAAATGGAGAGGAATTTCCCCAATGGTATGCAGAGAGAAAAAAAATAACCTGGCAGGTGTTTTAATACTTCCCCAATCTATCGAAAACTAAAAAAAAGTTTTTTGACTATACATAAAATATAAGGAATACAGTAGTGTCCTCTCCACCACAAGCCTTTTGACTGGACAGTAAAAGAGAAGCAGCAGACTTATGAGGTTAACCCTCTCTTCAATCTGCTCTTTCTTCTTCTTATTCACTTTGTCATTAACTTTGCATGCAGCTTACCTGATTGGCTCCCAGACCTGCCTCTTCCTTTCCCAGCCTGAATGTTGCTGTATAAGGAATTACCAGAGGCTGACATCCAAGCCAATTTCAGCTACTTACACTAGCTGCCATTAATTACATTAATGAATACAAAGAGGCGATTTATCTTCACTTCCTTTCCCAATGACGACACAGGAAGGAAGGGGGAAACTTCCTAATGGGTCTATAGAGAATAATGGAACTCTGTTGGAGATTTTAGCCCTTCCTATTTCTACAAGACAAGTAGATTCTGTTGGAGAGCTTTCTTTTTTTCCCTGGCCCAGTGACCACTCAGGAAATGAGGGGAAATCTCTTCAACAGGGACACAGACACAGCAGTAGAAACCTGTTGGAGGTTATTTTTTAGTTTAATGTTAAAAAGTGACTGATATTATTTTTGACATGTCGAATTAAGATTCTAGAAATAAATACTTAGTACGGTTTCAGCTCAATAGCTCTTAATGAGTTATTGCTTACTGCAAGGCAAAAGGTGGTTTGACAGGTAGCACATGTTTGAAATGACAACCGGTAAACATCACTCCATTCCTACGAACATATGTCTCCTTGGTGAATCACTTGAAAATCTATGAGTTTCATATTACATACTCATTTCTGATTTTTACGCAGAAGATGACAGTGATGCCTATTATTGTATATAGAAGAAACATAATCTTGGAGGATAATTTAGCTTATACAACATGACTGCTGAAGATTAATGTGATTCTGATTGGGGAAGGGAAGTCCTTAATCTTCAGAGACATTTGGAACATATTTTATGGATATTAAAATATATTCCTTTCTGACTTGCATTTGAACTATGCATTTTTAAGCACTTCGTTAAGTTTCCAGTTGGGTGCCTTGCCACATCTGGATATAATATTTGGAAAGTTAACCTATACTTTGGCAAAACGGAAGATATGGGACAGCTTGTGGTCATGTACAATATAATCAGCCGACTTTTGGATTTAGACAGACATCTTTAAAATAAATCCTTAATTTCGCTGGTAGTTGCCTGCGCTTGGTACTTTGGGTAACATTATATACTTTGCTGTGTTTTGAGCAGAGAAGCTATTATTAGCAACTGATTTATCTCCATGCTTGACATGGATTCAGTTGCAGGAATCCTTTGTATTTTGACACACCACAAAGGTCTGTGCCTCCAAATTGCCCTCTTCCTGACTTGGGGTTTGCACAATTTAATTTAGTATGTTCCATAGTGATTTGTCTTCTTGTTTCACACCGTATTACATCTGTAACCTTGACTTTGTTGGAACAAGTAATCTGCGATCAAAAATAAAAAAAGGAAAATGTTAAAGAAATATTTATGTGCTAAGGGAGCAAGTGCAATTAATCATATTTACAAAGTATAACAGAGTTTCACAGAAAGTAGATTTAAAAGTATTTTGTCATGAGAGAATGTTTTTGGCTTACATTGCTAACTATCTGTGTTTGTTTTATTATGTACATGTGAATGCCTGCTTTACGTGAGTTTTTAATGCACTATGGTGCATTTTTAGTGCAGTTTACATGCATTGAATTTTTTTATGGATTTCCACCATTTTGTGGGTTTTAAGATGTGCTGATGAATTCCCTTTTAGGGGGCCATTCACACCACCTTCAGATACTCTCCAGACCAGACAAGATTGTTTGCGGACCCAAACTGCATCCTAATGTATCCCTATGCTATTTCTGGCCTCTGTTCACACCGGCGCAGTCCGTTCCAGACCAGACCAGAATAATACTGCATGTCTCATTTTGTCTGGTCTGGAATGCACTGGAACTGCGGGCAGGTTCACACCATTTTCCGGACCAGATCTGGTCTGGAAAATGGTGTAAACCTGCCTTTATACCAGACAAGAAGTAGATAGGGCTTTCATTTTTTTTATTTCATAAAGTACATAAAATACATGTTACATATGTTTTACATATGTGTACCGGCCTTACCCTTTTATTCTACGCAATGTGCATTTTCCTACAAAAGTCGCAGCTCCACTAGCATTTTTACTAACTGTACCACACTGAAACCTGTTCCATGAGGAGAATGGTAATATATCATGCTATTTACAGATGTATTAACCACTTCCTGTCCAGCCATTTTAACTAAATGGCCAAATAGTGTCTTCTAGAGTGGGAAACTGACTGCAATTTAAGCAGCCACTGATGGCTTTTTGCATACAAGTGTTCATTGTATGTTGAGTACAAGTGTGCGCCTCCCCCTCCGCCGCCACCTATCCTGGGCTCCATTGTTCCCTGTGCGGGCCTGGGACCAGCACAGCAGCTCTCTGTACTGAAATCAAAGGGAGATCAGCACACATCCTCCCGCATCATCACTTCTGTCTTCAGCTGTCATTTCTCTGGTTTCTGTAGCCAATGAGAAGCTGGTGAAGCAGAACTCTGCTTCATCAGCTTCTTTGGGAGTCCCTAGGTGAGTCCCTATAGACCCCTGATGTCTCCATAAAGAGGACCTGTCACTGTATATAGGACAGGAAGGGAGGTTAACACCCCAGTCTTTAAGTGGTTAAAAATTTGTTAGAACACATCAAAAACACAGAGGTGGGAATATGCCCAAAATCTTACATTTCTAGAGATCGGAAAATATGCAAGTGAAGAGATTCTGATCTGCATACTTGTTTCTGGTTGGTGACAACGTATTGACAACTAGGTAACCAGCATAATCATAAGAAGATCAACAATAAACTCCAACATATTTCTTTCAGGTGTCTTAATCTGCTCTCATTGCGGTGGAATCTTTTCAAATGGGACAGAGACAACAATAAATCCCCCTTTTTTGTAGTGTGGGAAAGGGTTAAAGGGACAGATTTAAATGTTTGCCTACGGTCCCATTTGGAAAATGTGACCACAAATGTTTTATGAATTTTGACAAACATTGAAAAAAAGAAGCCAGTGCAATAGAACATAGCAGATTAAATAAACACATCAGGTGCTGGCTATGGCCAGTATAGAGGAGGGTGGCGATCATGGAGGTGGGTAGCTAGATAACAGTTAGAAGATGGGCTAGAGGAAAAGTGCTGAAGAGTCTAGTCCTGAATTGGTACATCCTAATAAATATGCCAGATTGCATGACGTTGGGGATATCAGTTAACTGGAGGAAGCCCATTGGCTAACAGAGGTTGAGGGGAGAAAGAGGCTAGGTAAGCTAAACGCTAAGAAAATCCCCAGGACCAGGTGGCTTACATCCGCGAGTATTTAAAGTATTACTACTTTACAACACACACGGGGTCCAGGGAAAACAAAAGTAGCAACCCTCCAGAAGGAAGGACTGTGTCGGCACCAATTCAGAGATGATTTGAGGATCTACGGCTGAGTTATGCACAAATAAGCTACATGTTTGTTAATAGGGTACTTGAATGTATTTTTAAGATTTAACTTCATATGTTTAGTGTCACTTAATGACATCGGTTCTAATTACTTCCAGTTTTCCTAACTGTGACTTATTAGAAAAGAGACGCAAATAAGAACTTGTGTTGGTATAAACTATGGAACTGTCATAAGCTTTGATGAATTTAGCGCAAGAGTTCTGGATACAGGCATAACGCTAACATTTTCTTTGCAAATCCTTTATTTGAATCACCCCCATTACTTTTAAACTTTACCTTCTGGCAACTGTCCATTTTGTGTAACATTTTCCCTGTGACAGACTGTTTTTTGTGTCACATCTTCTTTGTGATAGACTGTGATTTTGTGTGTCATTTTCCTGTGACATTTTTTTTTTCCTTCGACAAACTACTTTTTGCGTGTGTTGGTTTCTGGCAGCATTTTGTATGATGTTACCCTGTGCAAACTGCTCTGTTTGTGACCTTTTTCTCCCACAGTTTGCATTCCCTGCATCATTTCCATAATTTTCCCTGTGAGGGACTGGGATTTCTGTATTCTGTGTGGCCTTCTCCTACTAATAGACAGTGCTATTTGTGTGGAATTTCCTATATGATCAACATTGCTGCATGTGGCATTTTATGTGTGACTTACTGTATGTTTAATTTTTCCTCTGTTTTGTATGGCATTTCCAGTGGTGAGTTCCCTGAAGCAGACAGCGCTGTGTGTGGTATCTTTCTGTGACAGATTCTATGCTATGTTGCTTTCCCTTGACAATGTTTCACCCGTAATGGACTGTCTTTTTTGTGGTTTTCCCCTGCAACAGGCTATTCAGCTTAATCCAAACTCCGTAAACCATGCCTATTGTACACAGCAAACTAAGGCTTTATTCACACGGGACAAGTTGCCCCGTTGATGTGTCAAGAGCTCTGAGTTTTGACAGCTGCATACAGAGGGTGTATGGCCTTGAACGCAGACTTGATGAATCCAGGTCCGTACACAGTCTGTGTGCAGCTGTCAAAACTCAGAGCTTTGGGAAGCAACGTGTAACGGTGCACGACTCCTGCGTCTCCATAGAGTCAAATGAACTGCCCGCATGCTTCTTCCTGCAGTTCCGGGCACATCAAAAACCATCCTATGGCGCTGCATGGGTTAACACACGCCATATGAATCAGGCCTAATAGTTCATTCAAATTAACATTATCTGCTTTACTTTAATCATTTTAGGAATAATAGTGTATGTCCTAATGGCAGCTGACAACTTTTACCTTCTAGCATGTTTTTTTTTTCATTTTGAAAAGTGCAATGGGTAATTTACATGACATCTAATATTCTCCAGATTCTTTATTCTTGGCCAAAACCATTTTCATGGCTCAAAGTGGCAGCTGTATATACTTGCAGATGCAGCAAAGTGCAATATTACGAATAGGTTAGACCAGGGTTGCTTTTTATAGTTCCCCATTAGTTCTAGTAGTTGTAGATGACATGTAAACCAGCACTCCATTTTCTACATGTGGATTTGCTTATTTCAGTTTTTATGTCTGAGAAAAATAATGCAATTCTTGTTTTCTTTTGGGAAAATAGCATGTCTGACATTTTGTTTTTCTGTTTTCTAGTCTGTCGCAAAGACCGGTCGGTTATTAATCAGTCATGAAGCTCCAGTAACAGGAGGCTTTGCATCAGAAATAAGTTCTACAGTACAAGTAAGTCTGACAGTACATTCAAGTACTTTGGGATCCAACTTTGAAGTTACCTTAGTGCAAAATCTTCTCAGTACATAATTGATAAAATATTGATTATTTTAAAGCTCTTAGGGGTTGTGGTGTTCTGTGGGTCCATCAGTTTGCAATAACAGCTGAAGGCTTTATGTAGTCCAGACCCAGCTGGAGCAACAACACTTTGACACTCTCCTATGATCTAAATACTTATGGAATACGTTTTATATATTGTTGGAGAATCTTTAAAGAGAAGCTTTCATAAAGAGTAGCATAACATTTTGTTATGTCCTTTTACAATAGCATATATTTGCCTACATTTTTTGTTACTCTCTCAAGGTTTTTTTTAATGTATCCAGCATGGGATCCCCCAAAAAAAGAGGTCCGCTGCCTTCCTGAATATATTGAATGACGGTCCCTGATGGCAGGGACATATTTCAACATGACTATGCCAGGAGTCATGGGCCTCACATTGTGAAAGAATAGTTCATGGAGCATGAGACATCATGTTCACACATGTATTGACCACTGCAGAGTCCAGACCTTAGCACCTTTTAGAATCTTTGGGATGTGCTGTAAATTATTTTACGCAGTGGTAAAAAAAGAAATGTGACATTGCATAAGTTCATCGAAATGATGCCACAGTGAATGCGTGAGGTAACCAAAGCTAAGCGGTCCAACAAAATATTAACGTGCATGACTTCTTTTTGGAAGAAGCGTATCTATGTGTGTGTGTTTATATTTATTTATATTA
>NW_017306364.1:245816-246651 GCF_000935625.1 Nanorana parkeri
ATTGAACTAATGCAGAGATTCCTTGGATCCGAAAGGCTCTCTGAACTCCAAGATGCTGAAGACATATTCCCCTTGAAGGATTGTCACCGACCTCGGATTAAAGGGCTGTTGAAGTGATTTGCACATAGGAATCCTTTATCAACCCGATCCCTTGTTAGGGACATAGATAACAGTTGAAACAGGTTCGCCGGTTGTAGCCACAACCAACAATCTCATATTTGGAATCATCCAGAATCAATAGCTCAGGTAATGTCTCCTCTGTCGTCTGAAGAACCCTGTTGAAAGACTTTTAGCCTCCAATAAGTATAGGATCACCACTTGAATTGATCCATCAACTGGAGACACGAAGGAGTTGTCCCGTCACCTGGAGACACGAAGGAGTTGTCCCGTCAACTGGAGACACGAAGGAGTTGTCCCGTCAACTGGAGACACCAAGGTGTTGCCCCGTCAACTGGAGACACCAAGGTGTTGCCCCGTCAACTGGAGACACCAAGGCGTTGCCCAGTCAACTGGAGACACATTTAGGAGTTGCCCCGTCAACTGGAGACACCAAGGGGTAGGATAGAGGCATTCCCCCTTGGCGATCACTTTGAACTTGATCAGAGCCTAACTTAAAATGGTTCCATGGACTGCTAGAGTATGAGCATGCTGAACAACCAGCAGGATGATGCTTCAATAGTTGGAATACTCGTTCACTCAAGAAGGCTGTGACTGAATGCTAGCTTTTGGAAAATGACCTAGGACTGTGGTGAGGCCAAAGGGCAGGTAAACAAACAAAAGTGGAACCTTAGAAGGGCAAGTAAGACATTTAATGGACAGGCGCGCAGGAATGTGA
>NW_017306364.1:246724-319688 GCF_000935625.1 Nanorana parkeri
CCCGTCAACTGGAGACACCAAGGTGTTGCCCCGTCAACTGGAGACACCAAGGTGTTGCCCCGTCAACTGGAGACACATTTAGGAGTTGCCCCGTCAACTGGAGACACCAAGGGGTAGGATAGAGGCATTCCCCCTTGGCGATCACTTTGAACTTGATCAGAGCCTAACTTAAAATGGTTCCATGGACTGCTAGAGTATGAGCATGCTGAACAACCAGCAGGATGATGCTTCAATAGTTGGAATACTCGTTCACTCAAGAAGGCTGTGACTGAATGCTAGCTTTTGGAAAATGACCTAGGACTGTGGTGAGGCCAAAGGGCAGGTAAACAAACAAAAGTGGGACCTTAGAAGGGCAAGTAAGACATTTAATGGACAGGCGCGCAGGAATGTGAATGTGAGTTTCTGGCTTAAGTGATGAATATAGTGATTCCATATGCAATATTTGGATCCTGATCCATTTGTTTAAAGTGTGCAAACCAAGACTAGTCTTCAGCATAGTAGGACAAGCTAGTTGTCCTACTATGAAAATTAGAGGAAAAAGGCTTGATATCCTTGGACTGGAAAAGATTATGTCACCATTGGATATGTGTACTTATAACCTAAGGTTTTGCTTGCACCAAGGAACCTGATGGCAACGAATGGACTGAAAGATGAGAAGAAAATCCTGACAATGTTCGTCTTGAACTCTTAACAGGACCTATGAGCATATACTCTGAAAAGTAAAGCTCAAACCTTTGTAAGCTCCCACAACCTGAGACCTACTGGGCAAGTTAGTCAGAGGTGTTGGAAATGCAGCAGCATATACTAATGTACTGATGTCTTTTGAGCTGTAGATGGCGCTGTAGTGGAATGCTGATCCCTGTGTGGATGCTTATCTGTAATACACAAGAAATTCATTTCCTTCACAATGTTATATCCATTCATGTAATGGCCTAAGCAAGTAGAACTTATTCAGCATTCCTCAAGATTGCAGTGTTTCATCTGAACACATAACCAACAAGATGTACCCTCAAAAGGACTTTTGCTTTTCTTGGGAGGGAGTAATCTTGGTTGTTTCAATGAACAAAGGAGGATTGTGAATTCTTCCGTCCCCGTGACATTAGATATTGGTGTGTGTGGTGAGATCTGTACCAACTCAAGGCAATTGCAGTCTTGCAGTCTGAGCAATGTAGCATATCCATAGCAGCCTCACTATGAAGTCACTGCTGATGTCAATTTATTCAGAACTACCATGCCCCTGAGACCTTATTGCCCCGGCCAGTAAGTGCTATTACTGGGCTAGTAATTGATAGCTCATAAAAGTACAACACCACTGTGTAATGTTAGATGTTCATAAAGTACATCACCACTGGGGAAGGCTTCAGACCCCCATCCTTCTCCTGTTTATTCACTGCTGCCCAAGCAGGGTAAACCTGGCACAGCATCCTGCCGGGTGATTGCAGGCCAAGCACTGCTTAAAGGTTGTACAATCCTTGTGATGCAATCCACTAGCTGGACGCAGGATGCTGCATGTTTAGCAGCTGTATCACGGCTTGAAGCGGACTTTTCATCCCAAATTGAGCAGTTTACTCTGTCTTTGGGGAGCAGTACTGGTGATGAGGTATAATCCAGAAGTTCATGCATTTGCACTCTGAGAAGCAGTGATGGCAAAAGGCTGGAGAGTTTTACAATCCATTAACCCCTGCATATGCACTCTGAGGGAAAGTGCGGGCAAAAGGGGTGAAAAACCTTCACAATTCATTATGCCCATGCATTGCGCTCTCTTTTTTATTTTATTTTCATACATACCTGACCCTCACCTTAAAGAATGTAGCTGGTCTCTTGGGGAATGAGGTTAGGTAATTGACACATGATCCAACCTTACAAACACAGATGAACAGATGAAACTGAAGATAATGATGTGATTAACAGCACCTGTCAGAACCTGCTAGACACTAACAGCCATGCTGAAACCTGGAAACCACATACGCATGTGCTCAGAGTTATAGCTGAATTAGAGGCAGGATAGACTTGCAACAATACCATAAGTTACATGTAAACATTAACAACGCTTGGGGAACCACAGGCGACAGCAAAATACTCACATGAAAGGCACCCAAAGAGTTAAGGCTCAAGATTGAAGCTGACAGAGTTAGAAAACAAACACATTTCTGTAAGATCTAGTTAAGCTTTAGCAGCAGAGCACATGGCAGCAGCCTGCACTCAGCAAGCACCTGCAGGGTAAAGCACCACAAGCAAGCTAATGGATGTTTAGGCAAATATATATATATCGGTGTGAAAAAGACATAGTCGAGCCATTCACGGCTTAAAAACAAATTGTGTGGTGTTCTAGCAGTGTGAATATAGTTATTTTCATGAACAATAAAAATATGCTTTTAATCTTTCTTACAGTTGACCCAAATTATTCTAACTATTGGCCCTGTACTTTTAGCATATATAAAGCTAAATAATATTAATAGGAAACAACAATTACGAGCAGGCTGTAACATCTCATGACAATACAGGATGCGCTTTGGTGTATAGTGTAGTAATGCAATTATGTTTTTACAAATACATTTACAGATGCACATTTTCTAAGAGCTTAACTTAATCCTTCATTTGAGTAATTGTAATTGAAAAAGCATTAGCTTAAACAAACAAAGTGTGTGCCGTATTTAAGCACTGCAAAACGTGTAATGTCTTAAACAGTGTAAATATTTTCTTAAAAATTGCTTTAGTGTACAGATTGTCATATACAACAAGATGTTTACTACAAATGTGCCATATGAAAAAAAAAAGGAAAGTTCTTGTTGGATTAAGTGGATAATTGTTGAGCCAAAACTGTTGGAGATTGTGGTAAATATTTCATTTTGTACATGTGGAAATAATAAGGTTTCAATAAAGAGTCCAGTTGGAGTGCGTGGTTACTTTCCAGATTTTTGTTCCATCCATACAGTGAGAACCTTTTGCCCAAAATAGGCATACAGCAGTTCCCTCAAAGGGGGTTATGGCTCAGAATCCTTAAACTGAAGGTTTAAAGAAAACGAATATAATTACTAATCTGACAGTACAGTTAGCACATGTTACTTTTAACACATACCTTTAACATTTAGCCCTCATTCACACGAGTAACAGCCGTTACTCGTCCATCCCGTCAGCGTACGAATATGGACACCCGCACGGACGTGCTTTTCGGGTGAGAGTAGGGCGGCGTACGGCGGCGTACTCCCATAGAGAAAGACAAGGTGCTGCGTATAATCACACGCAGCACCTGTCCGTGAGCTGCCAGATACGGCTGTGCACGCAGCACGGATCTGTATGAGCCAGCTGTTACTCCTGTGAATGAGGGCTTAAAGATTATTTTTTAAAATTTTTTATTATATGCATTTTACCGAGCATATTAACAGTAGAAAAAAGGTTACATATGCACCTGAAGAATACCATTCAGGGGCACAAGCTTCAGTTTAAAAAAAATAAACGCCTTGTATATTTTTGTTCTCTTTTTCCTAATGAAGAGATTCCACTTCACTTTCTGTCCGTCCTATAAAAACGAGTGAGAAGTTCAGTAAAATTTACCTTGCGCCAATAAACATAGCAGTAAATTAGATATTATTGCTCTCACTCGATGATATGTAACATGTGTAGCGCAATTTTCCTTTTTGCACGTGGGCGCACCGACATGTGTTTGACTTAAAAAAAACAAATTAGCATTTTTTTTATTGGTTGCTTTAATTTTTTAAACACTTATTTTTCACACTAACCCTTATTACTATCACAAGCCCCTATGTAATAGCAGATACAGTGTGACAGGTCCTCTTTATGGAGACATCAGGGGTCTTTCAGACCCCTAATATCACCTAGGGACCCCAAAGAAGCTGAGGAGGCAGATATCTGCTTCTTCTCCTGGCTCTAAGAGACCGGAGATTGTAAACAGTGAAACCGGAAGTGATGTAATACATCCGGGTCCAGTGATTGGAAGAGAGATCTCCAATCATTGCAGGGAGACCCAGCGTGCCACTCCCGGGCCCCGAACGGGAGACGGCGGAGGGGGGTGGGGGGCGATCTGTACAAATGATGCAGCAGCAGCCATGTTCTTGGTTTAACCACTTCTGCGGGCCGCCGTATACGTACGTATTGTGGCCTGGAAGTGGTTAATGAAACGCTTATTTTTTTTTTTTTTTACTGCAAGCAGTCTAAGTATCTGAATGTGATTTGGTTTAAGCCTCTTGCAGTCCTTGCACAGCAGAGCTTAGAGCAGGAGATGAAAAAGCCACACAAAGCATATTCTTATAACAGGTTACAGAGATATCAATTATCACTATTTTGTTTCTCCTCACGGTCTCGTCACATGCCCGGGACGGCTATATGAAGCCTGGACTCAGAAGAAGTAGGTTGTATGATGCAAGCTATTACTAATTAGAATATAGACAGGAATTTAACAGCGCAGAATAATTATATTCCACTGATATAATTCAACCCAGAAGACTGTTGTGGGATGGGAACAGCTCTGGATTGAAGGTATGTATTGCAGCAAAAGATGTTCCTTTTTTTAATGGGATATTTTTTAGTTTTTAGGTTAACAATGAAGGCACCTTTTAGAAATATTTAGAAATGGCAATCTATAAACACATAGATAATGGCAGACCGTTTATTTTTTTCCCCTACCCATTCTACTCACAGTAGGCTTTTTGACTGCGCACAGATTAATACATCTCCCTTTACTTCCTGGAACTTGGGGTCTGCCTTCTGGAACATGTGACAGTGCACATCATCTCAGGTGGCCAAAATGTATGTGCCCCCAGATCTTGCAGTTTACAGATGAGATTTTTCAGGAAGGCACTGATGATGTAACCTTCCCAGGTTGCTTCTGTGAGGCCAGGACTACATCACTAGCCTCACTCAACCAGGGAGTGTTAAATCTGTAGCTGTAAGTAAAAGCAAAAATGTTTAACTAATGAATCTAAGATGATTTCATATTAGCATGGAGAGCTGCATGGTGAGGTGGTTTTTAGTGAAAGGGGGTGAAGGGCTTCTTTAGAAATGAATTCTGGGAAGTCTTTCAAAAGCTATGTTTATGTATTATACTCTTAATGCAACTACTGGTGCTGTTATACTAGGGAACCTTCACACACACACACACACACACACTCCCTCCCTACCTGTGCTTTACTGTATATACTTTTATATGTGTGTCACTGAACAAGTCACCAGTCACCGTTTTTGAATTATGCTGGCCCACTGGACATTTAGCTAGTGATACATAAAAGGAATGTTCTAACTATGATCATAAAAAGCTGGATAAATTGTTATTTCTAGAAGTAGTAAGAGGGCTTTGTTGTTTTACTGTTAAGCATATTTCTCTTGTACCATTGGGACCCTAAACAGTAGTTTTATAGAACAAAAATGATTCTACAAACTAAAAACAGCTGTATCTTCAGTGGACATTCTTTTATTGTAGATCCTTATTTAGTACTGTCTGTTTATGACTGGAATCTTGAAGTTTTGATTTGCATAAAAAAGGATGGGAATATGTTTTTTTCTAAATTAGCAGCAGAGTATCATGCTGGGTGATGAAATCTAACATGTTTCAAAAAACAATTCCATTGAAGTAGTATCACTGCAAATGTACTTGTTTTTATGTACAGCCTTTGCATGGTACCATTATTGCATTTAAAACCTAGTAAATGCTTCTTTTCTTCACCACTTTGCTACCGGAGAAATTTTTAGGTTTTTCTCACACATGATAAAATCTGAATTTTTCAATAAAAAAAAAAAGCTACTTTAAATCCCAAAACATTATATTTTCTGAATGTAGAGGCCCTGTAGAATAGAATGATGGTAGCTGCAATTTTTATGTTGCACGATATTTGAGCAACTGTTTAACGAATCTATATTTTTAATTAAAAAAATTATTTTAGTGCACACAAAAAAAATATACCTTATTTGCTGGCGTATAAGACGACCCCCTACTTTTTGTGTTCAAATATAGGTTTTGTGCTATACACGTTGTATAAGACGAGTATAGCCCAAAATAATGTTTAAATGCACCCACTAACATCCATGGCGGTTTTCCCGAGTGTGGCTCGGGGTTAATTTTCAGTACCATAAGCGGTAGCCCCGAGCCACACTCGGGATTACAGTCTCTTACCTTGTCCACGATCCCTGCTGTGTCCTCCGTCTTCCGCTGAGTCAATCACGGCAGGCTTTGTATTAATGAATACAGGCTTTGTATTAATTAATACAAAGCCTGCCGTGATTCGCTCAGCGCGGTATACTGTATGTAGCTGAAGCTACATACAGTATGCCATATCCTTCCGTATGTACCAGGCATATAAGACCACCCCCGATTTTCGGGGGATGTTTTAAGGTCTCAAAACCCGTCTTATACGCCGGCAAATACGGTAATCCCTAATTTTTGGTGCAAAAAAAGCTAAGGTTGTGTCGAGTAAAGAGATACCCATAATGTTGACCCTGAAAAATGTGTGCTCCCGCATAACCGCAAAAAAATTGCAGGATCCAAATGTATCAATAGCCGACTCTTTAAGTTAATTTACAAGTCATTAGTTTTGCGCTAACCATGCCCAGAATTATTGTTTTCACTCCAGCATGTGCAGAAATAAATGCCTGATATACAGAGATGTGCAAAAGTCTCGTAACACTTGCCTCTACATGGAACTCCACCTATTTGAATAGAAATTAAAAAAAAATAACAATAATATAAAATAACTTAAATTATACCAAATTAAAGGAAATTTTATGTAAATTTCAAATTTGACCTTAGGATTAATCAGATATTATCAGCACATGGTTAAAAAACCTATTTATTTTTTCTTATGAGAAATATGTAACATATCAGTTTTTTTACAGATACATTTTAAATGTTATAAAGAAACAGATAATGAATAAAACAGTCATATAAATAAAATTATTAAAACAACGTACATGTTAATACTTGATTGGATATCCATTTTTTTTTTAACACTAGTGCACACCTTTTGGGCATCGTACGGATAAGTTTTTTCACTAAGTCAACAGAAATCACACAATGCAATCCATGAATTATACTTTCAGTTAACTCTTGTTTATTTCTTGGCTGCTTCTTTGATATTTCCAGACTTAGTTTCCTCCACAAGTTTTCGATTGGGTTCAAATCAGGTGACTGGGCAGGCCAGTCCAGATGACGAACACCTCTGGTTTTATACCAGTTCTTCCCAGTCTTTGCTCAATGGCAAGGGGCATTGTCGTCCCGGAACATAAAGTCACTGTGTGGGAATAACTCAGCTGCACTAGGAAGCATTTTATTAGTTAGGATATCAGTATACTTGCTTGTATTCAGTATTCCATCAGTAATACACAGATTCCCAACTCCAGATGCAGCCATACAAGACAAAATCATTACAGATGTTGGGTACTTCAAGGTTCTCTTGGTGCAATGTGGCTTGAATTCTTTACCAGGATACCTCCTTAGATATGAGGTACTATTATTTGCAGCAATGGAAAAGGTCGACCCCTCACTGAATAAAACTTTTTCGCAGTCCGCTATCGACAAATTTCTATGTTGCTCAACCCACAATAGGCAAGCTTTTTGCTGGCGCTCCGACAGTAGAGGCTTCCTCCTTGCTTTACGGCAAAAGTAGTAGACTGTTGAAGCAGAGCAAGTCACAGTAGTACTCTCTGACCACTCTCTTCCCAGCTCAGGTGATATCCGCATCCTATTTGAGTTGCAAAGTCTTTTTTTGTCTCTTTCCGATGAACATGGAGGGTGTCCACTGCATTTACCATGTTTTGTACCATAAAAGTATTTAGAACAGAAAAAGTAAACATAATAGGTGATTTTCACTCAGCCTCATAATCTGAGCCGACCTGTGACAATGAAACTGTCACAGGTCGGCTCAGTAGATCGGGAAGTGAGCGAACACATACCGTCGCTCACTCACTTCTCGATCCAGTGCCGGCAGAGAGCCGTGACAGAGGAGGGATTGGATTCCCCCTCCCCTGTCCGATCCTTCAGCGCTGACTGGCGGAATGGACGGGGAGGGGGTGGGTACAGCTGGCTCTGCCTCTAGATAGGCAGAGTCAGCTGTCACTCACGCAGCTGGGTGGATCCTGACATAATTGTTGGGATCCGTTCCGCCTGCGGCGTCTCAGTATACCGCGAGCTGTAGCCCGCAATATACTGAGCTTTGGGTGACGGGAGGACGCTAGTTTGTGTCCTCCCGTTACCCTTAGGAGAACTATGGGGGAAAGCCCTGACCCCATAGTTCTCCTTTAAGTTACTTTCTATGATTGTTCCATTTTGTATTTATATTCAAAGATGTAGAATTCTATGTAGAGGAAGGTGCTGAAAGACTTTTGCACACCTCTGTATTTTGCTCAAACATTTATGTACATGTGCAACATGAAATATAATTTATTTTTCGAAGTATATTCCAGTTGTAAAGCCTTTGTTGTGCAGGTTTGGACTGTTCTCTGGTTTTGTGTCCTGATTGCATAGTTAAATGCCTATGTATACTGGACCATTGACATATTTTGCCATCAATGTGCTCCCTTCCACACTTGTATAGAGATCCATTTTTATTGAATTGAAACAGCTCTGGGTAAGTGACATTGGAAAGGATCAATTACTTTACTACTCCAACTACTTAATACTACTTACTACAATCCGTGGCTTGCTTTTTCGATTTATTTTCACCTTTCTTTTTTTTAAATTAGCAATCCTCTTTTTAAGGCTAAACTACATTCATGTTTTTGTGTTATACAGCACAGGTCACATCATTTACCTCTAATGCTTAATATACAACTCTTCTCTTCAGTGATGCCAGATCCTAAGCAGAGCAGTGATCTTCTGATACTGCAGAGGTTAACAGCAGTGGCTGCAACTGTAAGGGGCTCCCTTCGTTCACCCACCCAGTCACCCATTCACAAAACTCCTTGTATTATTTTCACAGAATGCAAAGCAATAAAAATCATACAATCATACAAGGCGTTTTGTGAATGGATAAGTAGGGAAGGGCGAGAGGGTAACTATGGCATCCCTTCACAGTCGCAGCTGCTGCTGTTAATACCTGCAGCACTGGAAGATCACCACTCTATCTAAAGTTTGCAATCCCTATGTGACTATTGCTGTATAACAAAAAAAAAAGTTTACCGGAGTTTAGATTTAAACAACAGAGAATAAGTTGAGAAAATAAAACTATCTGAATATATTTGTGTGCCAGTATGAGTTGAGAAACCATTATCAGGCTTTTTTCCTGTCCGTTGGCTGCTCCCTTCGATCAGGAGCATCAAGGGAGCAATTTAGTATCTTATATTCTGTTTTTAGTTGCAATAAAGTCTTGATGCATCATCTGATATTTGTAAAAATGCTATTTATTATTTCTTTTTTTATTCATGGCAGCTGCAGAATCAATAATAAAGATCTTGCATATGTCTTATGGTTTTGGTGCTTGACTGCAAAGTGGAGCTTCACATTATTAGCACAACCTTCACATGAGGTGATTGTTGCCAACTGATGGAATTTGTACAGAAATCAAAAACATTAGCTTATCATTCTGTTTGCTTTTCCAGAGGCCATATTCAGGTTTGCATGTAATGTTTTATGAGAAGTAGAATTCTTTGCAGCCTAATGTTTACACATGGTCATTGAAAAATATTTTAATATAAATAAGTAAAATGCTAATGTATGCTATGCTTGTCCTTGCTTTACTTTTGTCCCATATGTCTCATGGGAAACAAATCACTGGTAAAGGTGGACATAAGGCTAAAGTCACCAATCTTGAAAACCTAGAATAAGGATTCTAACCAAGTGACTAATTTTCCAATCTCATTGAACTCTGTTGAAACTCACTTTTTAGAAAATAAGGATGCTTATCCGGATGTTAGACATGTGCGCTGTCAAGAAATTCTGTTTGTTTAAGTTTTTTACATTTTGTTTTTCTGGATTTGGGTCCGAAAATCAATTCATTTGGGGATTTGGACAAATCTGAGATTTTCGTTAATATCGGATGTTTAATATTTTTACAAATTAATCTTCTTTGCAGCAAAGTGACATTGCAAAAAAAGTTACATTTTTCTTTTTAACTTTTGGCCGACCACAGAAACAGTAACAGGATTTCGGGATTGCGAATGGGATTTCCGAATGTGAACAATTTACATTGCTTGATGACGTGTTCAACGCTGGGTTGACATCGTGGGACATTTTAACTTTTTTTTAACAAAGGATTTGTCAAACTGTGTAGTGTTTTTATTTACTGTTTGTGTTTACTTAGTGAATTAGTAGGGGTAACAACTACCCCTTACTCAAGCCCCCCACCCACAGATCCCCACAACCATGGGGCCAGGGTTGCGGTGAAGAGGCCCTTGTTATATTCATTTGGCATGGAGTTCCCCTTAAAATCCCCACAAGACCTAAAGCGTCTGGTATGAATTGGGGAGGGGATTCCACCGCTGTTTTCTTTTTATTATTATTTGAACGTTTAACAACATAAATTCATTCAGAATGCCATTCGGAAACATTTTCGGATGCATCCGAAATTTTCATTATCGGAAAATTCGGAAACATTTGAATTTGTTGTTTTTTCATTCAGAAATTTAGATGCATCCGAAATGGCCAAATTTGCAGATATTCGTCCAAATTTCAGTTTGGAACAAAATGAATCGCACATGTCTACTGGTTGTGGTAGTTTGTGTATTGATCCTAAGTACACTTGATGGAGGTGGAACATGTAGGTAAAATGTTTGCTTTGCTGGCAGGTCCCTTCGATCACTGTATGCCTTGGCCAATGTTTTTAAGTTTATGTGGAGGAAAAGGGGGAGACATGGCTTTCTAACCAGAAATATATTGTGTAGAGTTTTATCAAAGCAGTCCTTTAGTCAATACCAGTCTTTTGTTAATCCAACATATTTAATATCAAAGTGATATTTTTGCTAACAAATATTCCTACATATCTTAGGTCCTGCTTTATATGTCCAAGAACACATTTCTTTCAAGGTTAGGAGCAGGTAGAGCATTTACTTCCTGGATTTATGCCCTTGCACATACTGCTTGTTTATAGTTTGAGAATGCTCCTACACCGCCCCTGTTTCAGATCTTTTTGAGCGCTGCCCCTCTGCTTCTCTTTCCTGCACTTCTCCACTGCGTGTCCCTCCTGTGCTGCTTCTGCATGTATATTTTGTTGTAAAAAATGACTTGTAGTGCTTCTTCTTTTTGTCCCTTTCACTGGCCAAAACTATTGCTCAAACCGTTTGTCGGTGCAGAGAAATTAATGAATGACGGCAGCAGACCAGGATCTTGTGATAACTCCTCCCTGCTCTGCTGCACTGAGAGACCTTTTGATATCCGGCAGTCCTTTGATGCCAAAGATGATTAGAAATACACATGTGTGTAGCGGCCAAGTAAAGAGACTAAATCTGATCATCTCCTAAAAGGTAAAATTCTTTGCTTACTGTGCTGCATATGACTTTATAGTTCAGTTGTACGTATGTTATTATATTTCCATCTTTTTACTAAAGCTCCGCAGTAGTGGGGAGCAGGAGGGGAGCAAACATTTTAACCAGTAAATGTACAAAAATGAAATGTATGTTCACCAATGCTAGAAGTCTAGTAAATAAAATAGAAGACCTTGAAGTTATGTCACTCGAGGAGGACTATGATATAGTAGGAATAGCAGAGACATGGTTAGACGGCACACATGATTGGGCTACTAACATAGAAGGGATATCGCGTCAGCTGGTGGAGATGATGTGGAATCGTTATGGCTAGAACCAGATAGAACTAACCCTGCCCGTACACTTATTGTGGGTGTCTGTTATAAACCTCCAAATATAGGGGAGGAGGCCCACCTACAATCCCAAATAGAAATAGCGGGGAAAGAGGGTAATGTTGTGGTAATGCGGGACTTCAATTACCCAAGTATCAACTGGGCTAATGGAACTTCCAAATCGGCTAAGGCAGCCCGTTTTCTTAATATGTTGCGAGACAATTTTATGGATCAGATGGTTGAGGTCCCGACTAGGAGAAATGCCATTCTAGATCTTATCATCAGCAATAATACGGAGTTAATTGAGGATGTTGTAATCGGGGAGACACTGGGCAATAGTGATCACAAGGTGATTGCGTTCAATATTGGGTGCAAGAAAGGGAAGGGGGATGGGCGGACGAGAAACCTAAACTTAAAGGACAACTATGGGGTCAGTGTTTTTCCCCATAGTTCTCCTTAGGGTAACGGGAGGACACAAACTAGCGTCCTCCCGTTACCCTAAGCTCAGTATACCGCGAGCCACAGCAAAGCACTCACCTCATAGTTCTCCATTTAAGGAAGGCTAACTTTGATAGACTACGCAACATAGTTGGTGAAATCGATTGGGAAAACTTGTTTGATAAACTAAACTTTGACCAAAAGTGGGACTGTTTCAAGAACAAATAAAAAAATGCTATTACCAGGTGTATACCGTTGGGGAACAAAAGTAAAAGATCAAAAACAAAGCCAATATGGCTAAATAAACTGGTAAAACAAGACATTAAGGAAAAAAAATAGCATTTAGTAAGTATAAAACGGAGGGGACAGTATCGGCATTCCAAAACTACAAAGAATTTAATAAAAGATGTAAACTGGCAGTGCGGGCAGCTAAAATTGAATGTGAAAAATATATGGCCGAAGTTAGTAAAAAGAACCCCCCAAATTTTTTATCAGTACATAAACAGTAAACGGGAGAAATGAACAGGTAGGCCCAATAAAGGACATAAATGGCTCGTTACTCACAAACAGGGAGAGAGCCGAGGCGCTAAATACTTCTCGTCGGTATTCACCAAGGAAACTGATGGGTTCAATGTACATGATAAAATACAAAATTTAACAAGAAATACACCTGAGTGGTTGACGGAAACTGGGATACAACATAGGCTTAAACTACTAAATGCAAATAAAGCATTAGGACCTGATAATCTACACCCCAAGGTACTCAAAGAACTGAACAAGGAGATAACAAGACCACTGTTCCTCATTTTTAAGGAACCTGTAATGGCTGGTAGAGTGCCAAGCGACTGGCGAAGGTCTAATGTGGTACCTATATTAAAAAAGGGTCAAAATGCCAACCGGGGAACTATAGACCAGTTAGTCTGACATGCATAGTGTCTAAACTGTTGGAGGGAAGTATTAAGGACTACTTAGTGGAATTCGTCCGGGACCATAGTTTAATAAGTGATGTGCAGCACAGTTTTAGGAAGGATCGTTCTTGCCAGACCAACCTGCTGACCTTTCACGAAGAGGTAAGTAGAGATCTGGATGGGAGGAGGCCGGTGGACGTAGTATATCTGGACTTTGCCAAAGCATTTGATACGGTGCCACATAAACGCTTGTTATACAAGCTAAGGGCTATTGGCATAGATGAATTAGTGTGCAGGTGGATAGAAAACTGGCTACAAGAACGTGCACAAAGAGTATCAGTTAATGGCACCTTCTCAGACTGGGCTGAGGTCATGAGTGGCGTGCCCCAGGGTTCGGTGCTGGGTCCCATGCTTTTTAACCTATTTATTAATGATATATGGGAGGGAGTGAGAAGTCATGTCTCAGTGTTTGCTGTTGATACGAAAATTGGGAGGTTAGTAGACACAGATTTAGACATTATAACATTGCAGGAGGACCTGGATAGAATCGGGGAATGGGCAACTGTATGGCAGATGAAGTTCAATGTCGATAAATGTACGGCAATGCACCTTGGAGTTAAAAATAGGCAAATGGACAATACACTTATGGGTGTGCCACTAGGGAAGTCGGAAACGGAGAAGGATTTGGGGGTCATCATAGACCGCAGACTAAAGAACAGCTCACAGTGCCAGGCTGCTGTAAACAAAGCAAGTAGAGTCCTGTCATGCATTAAGAAGGGAATGTCTTGCAGGGACAAGTCTATAATTGTGCCACTTTACAGATCACTGGTTCGGCCACATCTGGAGTATGCCGTCCAGTTTTGGTCACCGATACTCAGAAAGGATGTCCTTGAGCCGGAGAGGGTCCAGAGGAGGGCAACCATACTCATTAAGGGGTTTGAGGATCTGAACTATGAAACAAGGTTGTTAAAATTAAATATGTTCTCGTTGGAGGTTAGGAGATTAAGGGGTGACATGATTTTCATGTATAAACTATTCAAGGGTGACAGCAACCTTAGTAACAAACTGTTTACGGTTAGCTCAGTAACAAAGACCAGAGGGCACAACCAAAAATTGGTGGGAAAAAAATGTCAACATATAGGGTGCAAGGGGTTCTTCACAGTTAGAGCAGTTAGTGTCTGGAACTCGCTGCCGCAGGAAGTGATTTCAGCTAAGGGTGTTGAATCATTCAAGATACTCCTGGACGAGTTCCTTGGAGAGCGTAACATAAAGGGGTACAGGTACTGCTAAGAGAAAAATCACACATGGACTGGCGCACACCTGCTCATAAATGCATACACGCAATAGGTTGGACTTGATGGACTTATGTCTTTATTCAACCTCAAATACTATGTAACTATGTAAGTAGTTGGATTTGTTTTGATAAGAAATGTAGTGTGAAAAAGACTGGCTTCTGTATGGTATAATCGGTGTCTAGCAGGTACATTTTTCTGGTGATTTGAGGCGGACGATTGAGATGCTGCTGTGAATAGGTTCATTACTTTTCCTTGTAGCAACATATCCTGTTATAATGTGAGCATTAATAGGCCACTTTCCTAACAGAGTAGTACATCTTGGCCAAGGACCCATTTCCTGATCAAATAATCAGGGTACAGCAGCACAATGATAAGGCCACCCCTGTGGTCTCCCCTCCTGTAAGCATATTCACAATGTTAGAGTGATGGAAATATATATAGATACACAGTTCTAGACCATGACTGACCCAGAGAGAGCTGACCTTTCCTCATCCAGTTTTAGTGCTGCTGTGCAGAAGATTGCAGGAAGAAAGCATAATCTATTTCTACAAGCTGTAACCTAAAACTTGAGTAAAAGGCATTGCACTCTATCTGTCAATAGTTAAAGTGACATTAAACCCTCAGATTTTTTAACATAAAACAATACTGTAATGTGTGCCTTACTGTAATCATGGTAGTTTCCCTTCTCTTTGCTGCTCTTCCTTTTAAATCCGTATCTCTTCTCATGCCGGGCAGAACTTCTGTTTTGCAGCAGACTGCCTTGTCTCTGAAATGGATACATGGGGGGGACACACAAAAAAACGAGCACATACAGACGATCGGCGGGCTATGGAGCCGCCGATCGTCTATATGTGAAACACCTGGTAACGGGTGTTTGCATTGGTCGGGTCCTTTCTGCCCGTGCAACCCGCCAATGCAGCAGTGCCGTCCGTCCGTTTTTTTACAATGGTCGGACGGCAAGTGGTTAAACTTTAGTCATGTTCATTATACTTGTCATTTTGTTACTCACTAATTATTTGATCGGTGCCCAATGATTGCATCTTCCTTTTTTTGCATGTTTGATATTCTCTGGTATCTTGCAAGACTTATGATATATATTGATTCGAAGTAACATCTTTTTTTCTTTATTTTGTAAACAAAGGCATTTAAGAATAAATCTATCCAACACATTTCCCACACATCTATCCCACACAACTCAAGGTTTCTCACCATCACTCCCACTTATTTTCAATTTACATAACTGGTAGGAAAGGTTAATTTTCTCTGTCTTCCAGATTTCTACACAGATGTAAAAGATTGTTGGTTATTATGTGTCAGTAATTGCAAGATTAGTAATGGGATTGTTTAGCATTTGTCTACGCAATGGCTATCATGCTTTGCTGTGAACAAATGTGCAATATCCTAACAGTCGGTGCAGGCACAACCTTCCCAGCTGGCTTTTTGTTAGGAATTAATTATTAAGCAAAAAATTTCAGATATTTAGATGCAGCAGATGTCACCTTCACTACCTAGGCAAGTTGTGTGAGAGGACAAGATATCTGACGCTACAAAGCTTGGAAAAACTGTGTTTCTCTGTTCTAAATTAATTACATTAAAACAGAGCTCCAGCCAAAAATACAAACATAAAATGAATAGCCCTTTAACCCCTTCGTGACTGACGACGTACAGTGTACGTCGCCAGCATCGGGGATCAAATAACAAAATCTGCTTTTGTTTCATTTTTCACCTTCAATCCGGAGATTTCTTCCCAGTGCTTGTTTCTGCCTTTAGATGCCCTCAGTCTGGTGAAAGCATCGTTCACCCTCTGACCTAAGGTGATCCTAGACCCTCCCCAGTCTGTGACTGGACAATAAAAGAAGCAGCAGCACAGTGATGAGCTCATCTTTCACTTGGTCTACTTTCTCCTCCTATAAACACTTGTCAGCACATGAACTGATTGGCTCCTTGTGCTGCTTCTTCATCTCACTCCAGCTCTGATATTTATTGAGTGTAAGACACTGATACCAAGTCAAATTCAGATACTTGTACTAGTTGCATTGACAAATACATTTAATGATGTAATAATAATTACAGAGCTGCATTCTTTTGTGTTAGAGTCTCTAGAGTCTCTCAAATCTAAAGAGAACTCTAATAATTCTAAATCCAAAGCACCCTGGGAGTTAAGTGTAATGTGCATATTACACTTTTTGCTGTCTATCCTCGTGTGAAAACTGTCCTTTCAACGTTTGTTTTCAGCAGTAGTCTGCCACAAAGAAATCTATGCTGCTGACTACTGCTGTTCAGATTACATGCAGGGACCTGAAGCTGAGAGCTTTATGCAGAGGTTTATGCTGCATGCTCACATGCTGTATACTGTATACTATTAATATGGGTGTATAGCACACAGAAGAAACCTAAAAGCCTAATAGCTGGATGGAAATAATGGCCCCATAATTGTATTCCACATTTTCCATTATTCCTGTGCCTTATCTATTATTTATCTTGAACATTTCACAAAATGGACAAAAAAAAAAAGTTGTCCATGTGTTTAGAAAATCTGTTGCATTTGTGTTTTTTCTCTTTTGCCTTTTTATTGTCCTGAAACACAATTTTCTGCAATACTTTGAGAAACTATATCTAGAGCAACTATTAAAGCCAGGCAAAACTAGGGCCACTTTTCTTTAGTTAGAAAATAGACAAAAGAAACCAGTGCACTAGGGAACTATACAGAACTTCGGAAAAACATAAGATAAAAATCTAAATTCTATTCAAAGATTAAATAAAACCGGCTATACTCTGCAATGCTGGAATCCAGAAATGTCCTCCACATGTTTCTCTGCCCCTAGATGTTCTCAGACTGATGGCCTGCATAATTCAACTCACTTTCTTTGAGTTTCGATCTCCCTTGACTTGCCCCAGCTTGTGACTGGCCAGTGAAAGGAGAAGGAGCACAGTGATGAGATCACCTCTCTGTCACTCTGCTTTCTCTTAATATTACCATGCTTCACATCAACACATTAACTGATTGGCTTCTTGTACTGCTTTCTCTTACTCTTCAGCCCTGCTTTAAAAGGACTGCAAGCTCTTCACTTAGCTGAGGTCATCGTGTACATTGGAGGACTAGCCAAACAAGTACTGTATTTAACTCATGCATTGTCTGGTGGATTGCACTCTATGGGTAAATTTATCAGCAGCTTGGAGTTGAGCTTTAATAATGTATCAATGATTACAGCGATGCGTTCGTGCGTGTGTGTGTAAAATATATTTATTACAAGTATTTATATAGTGCTGTCATTTCATTCATATCATCCCCTGAATAAGTCTTAGGACACGTAGCAGCGATAATAAAAAATAAGTTTTTAATATATACCTGTAGTTTCAGTAGGACTCAGTAATGATTATATATATATATATATATATATATATAATATATATATATATATTGTAGAAGAATGAATTGGATAATTGACAAACGACTCTTAGGACACTATGTGTAATCTAAGGAGTGAGTACAGCAGAAGTTATTTCATTTGAGACATTCTTTTTCTGTTTGAAACCAGAGAGCAAGGAGAAGTGAGGGGGATGAGTCATTGCTCCAACTCATTGGCTTGTGTGTTTTAATTTCACTTTGAGCTCCCAAACTTTGTAAACAAGCCATGTTGTGGGAATATTATAGGGCAAGGTATAACGTAGGGATAAAGGCTTTGTGAGGTGTCCTTCTTTGAGGAACATTGTATTTGGAAGCCATACTATGAAAAAAACTTTAAAGTGACACTAAACTCAGGAGTTAAATCTTAAAAATGCATTCAAGCACATTAACTATTAACGAAAATGTATCTTATTTGTGTATCACACAGCTGTAGATCCTCAAATCATCTCTGAATTGGTGCTGACACTGTTATGAGATTGTAGTCCATCACTGGAGTGAGCCTGGAGCAGTGGGTGCTTTACAACACTCGCAGAAACCATGGGAACAAAAAAAAAGCCACACTCCAGAAGGAAGGACAGTGTCAGCACCACCAATTCAGAGATGATTTGAGGATTCATAGCTGGGTGATGCACAAATAAGATACATTTTTGTTAACTGTTAAGGTACTTGAATACATTTTTAAGCTCTCCTGAGTTTAGTGTCACTTTAAATTCCTACCATAATTTGTAGCAAATTGTAGTGGGTTTTTTGGGAGCATGAAATTGTCCAAAATGTCTTGGTACCCCTGAACCCTACGGACTACGGCTGGGATGCCATTAAAGTTCATGTGCGTGTAAAGGCAGGCGTCCCAATACTTTTGGCAATATAGTGTATATAGATAGAAGATAACATAATTAAGAGAGTAATATAGTGTGTGTTTATGTGTATATATGTGTGTGTATATCTATACATATAATCTCACAGATGGACTTATTGCACAGGTGGCAACTTATCACGGTACCACGCTTGAATTCACTAAATTATTTCTTCATTGTCTGAGGTTGGTCAAATTATCATTTTCTTCCTTTAGGATTACTTTCTTATACCTTTATCCAGGCTTACAGGACAATGTAGCTGAATTGATTTTGAAAAAACTTAAGGAAAGTTTGAGAAAATGATTTAAGCCCCAAATTGCTAACAGATTTTGGGATTGAAGTAGCTGGTAACAGACTCTTATAAAGGAATCGGCATGCTTTATTTCTGTACATGTTGCTCATAGCCAGGTTTTACTGTCTCTAGTCATTATAATGATTTAATTGTGAAATGTACAAGTAAGAAGCATTCAAAATGAAGAAAGATAATTTTTTCTAATATCTTAGCATGAAAAGATATTGGTTACTTGCTATCTAAACAGTGTGGGTGTTTTGTATCGTTTTGTAAAGCACTATGGTGTATAGTGTTGGTATACAAATAAGTTAAATAATTATTTTTGAATTGGTTTTGCTTTTGTTATTAGTACATTTCAGATTGTGCCTCAGCTAAAGCAAAGTGCAGGAAGCCATCATTACATTTCCTCCTCTTTATATAGGCCAGCATTTAAACTGTAACTGCACTTAAAATGAATATAGCATATACTGTATAGTTGTTGCACAAGACATTTTATAATTTAATGTTATTAAAAATTACCTTTCCATTTAAAACTACCACTGTAATGTTCTAAATCTAGCAAAAAAATTCAGTGCGATATGGTGACTTTGAGGCGTTCTGTACAAAATTGGGTTTCAGAACTCCCCCAGAAATGTCACTTCCTGCTTCTGTGATTGGTTGCCTGATTTTCCCAGAAGTATGCTAGTATAATTTCTGGCATGCCTTGCAATAGAAATTTCATTTTTGGTGAGATACTCCCTAAGGATAAATTACTAATAAAGGGATGCAGACACTTAGTAGGGATACTCATACTCGCCCAAATGCTTCGTTACCGGAACTTCCGGTCAGAGGGAGATCTCCTTCTGACCGCAAGTGCCGACCGCAAGTGTATGGAGTCAGCTTCCTTCACAATCAGGAAGCCGGGCAGTGGGTTTTGACACTCATCCAAGGTTCCTGATTGGCCAAGAAACCAGCTTAACTTTTTGCTAGGCAGCCTGGCTCCCTGACCAATCAGGAATGATTGGTCAGGAAGCCAGGCTACCTAGCAACAAGTGATGCCAGCTTCCTACACAATCAGAAAGCCGGGAAGCGGGTCATGACTTGCCGCCCGGCTTCCTGATTGGCTAGGAAGCCGGCTCCACTTGTTGCTAGGCAGCCTGGCTTCCTGACCAATCAGGAAGTCTGATGGCATGGCTTCCTGATTGGTCAGGAAGCCAGGCAGCCTCGGAAAGTGAAGCCAGGGTTCTCCACAGGCAATCAGGAAGGCAAAAGGTCATGAGGGGCCATCCGGCTTCCTGATAATTTGGGCACATAGCATCGGTACTCGGTATAGGCGAGTACCAAAAAAAAATATCGGTACTCGATACCTAAAGACCGGTTTCAGTGCATCCCTACTTCTTGAGTGTGATGACTGCATTAATTTCTTTTCAGGCTAAGCAGATTTTCTGCAAGTACAGAAAAATAACTGTTCATCTTGCCAGAAAAACAGTGTCCTTGTAACGTCCTGTGCACTGAGCTGATACAGTAATTCTTCTTTTAATTTCCCAGCTACCTTCTGAGAGCTTTATAAGAACGCCTCCCTATATAATGAAGATAAGGAGTGGAGAAGGAGTCAGTTTTCCAAATTAGGAGAGCAGCCTAGTGACAGCCATGACTTCCTCCAAAGATACAGTGGAGTGAGTGAGCATGGCCACTCTACGACTGGAAGTGTGTTATTAGCAAGATTACCAGGTTAAAATAAAGAGGAAAAAAAATGAATTCAGCCCCCACATATAACGACTGTTCAGCTGCAATGTATAAAGTTTTGGGTTTAGACATGCTTTAGGATTTTAACATATATTTTTGCAAAAAATATTTATGCTGTATGTCATGTATTTTTGCTATTTTCGCTATATGTAAATATGCTACAGAACTATGATTTCATTGCTCAACCCAAGCATACAAAATTTCATTTTGGTTGGGGAAACCCTTAATGTAGATCTAAAAGCTCATATAAGCTTTGACATGTTCATGTCACTTTATAGTCAAAAGTTGTTTTCAATCTTTTTGAATATGCAACTTTCATTGAAATAATTCTTGGTGATCCTGACATGAAGGTCTTTGTGTGGACGCTTCCTTTTTAAAGGCAGCTATAGCAGCCGTTAAGACAATTCTATAACAGTTGCCCCTGAGTTGTCAGCCTGTTGCATGTGCCCCAATGGACAGTACAAGTGGCCATGCCGACATACATTGTAGACGTATGATTCACTTTCAGGAAACCAGTCCAGGGCAATTATATTCAGCTGATGCAGGAGTATACGTTGACAGGAAGTGGATGGAGAAGATCAGCAGCACTGAGTTTAAAAAATGAAAACATTTTAAAAGCAGTTTTTTTGCTAGTGAAAATTGGACTTGTGTATGATACGCTTAGAGCAAACTAAATGTCATTCGATTGCAAAATACATTCACTTTTAGGTGCTGTGATTTTCTTTTTTGTGTCTTCTGGTAAGTGTATTTCAGTGGAACAGGAACCTTTACCAAGTTGTCCTACTTGGTTCAATCTGAATTAGATTCTAAAATGTGAGCTATCAACCCTAAAAGGAGAAAATGTCAGAATATGGCAATATTGGAGGAATCCTAAAGACATACGAGAAACAGCTTTTATATGCCACGGTCCAAAGGCAGCCAGCTTTCAGAGCATTGGACATAATGAGAAAACTTCATGCTTTTGTTGGAAAGCTGGAATGATTGAATCTAGAAGTATTTGAAGATTGGCTGCTGCTAAAATACAGCCAAACCTTCATTGCTCAGTATTGACACAGAATAATACTAGCTATCTGCAAGCCTAAGTTAATTAAATCTTGGAAGGCCCTTTGGGTAGCTAGCACTGCCTGGTGTAGTGTTTAGAAGAGATTCATATGTGTCACACACAGATGAAATATGCACAATGAGATATACCACATTAACTTTCAAGTCATTTTCCGTACTGTTTTTATTTCTGCAGAAACATAAAGAGCAAAGTTTCAGTGCAAGAATTAAAGCATTTCTGTGCTAGAAAATGTCTTTTGCTATTGATATGTTTCGATGTCATCTACTTGTTTTGTTTTATAATACAAATGTATTGAGTCTTAGGACATAACAAATTGTTATTTTGAATTTAACAAGCAACACACAAAAACCTGTAGCAACACTGTATTTCATCTGAATAGTTTGCATATACTTTGACATACAGCTATTTAAACTATCATTGAACCCTGCCTGGAGATATAGGTTAACACAGGTGCATAGAGCAGCATTAAAAAGTGCTTTATGGTTAACTTTTTCAGGATGCTTTCTATAAAAAAAATTGCTGTTGCCAATGTCAGGCTGCTTTTATTTTCCTACCTGATCTAGAAAAACAGGTGCAAATTTTTTTCTAGCATTACATTACTTTTAGCACCTTTTATGTTACATGCTGCATGTTTATATGCAGACAGTCTTCCATTTTATGCACATTAATGTGCATATGTGTATCCTTCATAGGATAGGGACCTTAGATTGTAAGCTCCTTGAGGGCATGGACTGATGTGAATGAATAGTATGTAAAGCACTGTGTAAATTGAGGGTGCTATATAAATACTTATAATGAATGAACAAGTTACCTAATTTAATTAACCACTGGTTACAATGAGTAAGTAATATTTGCGTCATAACTTGTTGTTGTTTTTTTAAACAATCCTGGTGACATGAAACTGCTAGAAGTCAGGAAAACCTTACATGTTAATGGGAACCAAGATAGTGTTTGGGAAGCAGTATTTATGACAGAATGAAATCAACATAGGATTAAAGTATATTTCTGCTTTTACAGCCACAATGGAACAACACATACTTGATATTTGTTACATGTTCTCATTTACATAACATAACTTTAATAACCCATTAACCCTGTCTATGCTTGCAAATGTAATTATCATTTGTAAACTAGATGCGCAGGACTGTCTACCCTAACAAAGGGGTAAAGATTTCAAGGCTTGGTATGCTGTGTATATGGGAGCAGATAACAAACATATAGGGGGTTTCTCAAATTTGACTGTAAAAGTAAAAAAAAAAAACTTTACACCTAGGCAAGTTTTGTTATTGTGTTTCCATATAATTTGTTATTTAAAAAGTTTTCTTTCTGGATTAGAGATGAACAGTTTGTAGAATCCTGTATTTCTAATACATTGCAGAAAGTACAGGGTTTCTTTAGCTTATAAGATAATATGTCTTTATGCAATATGTTCTTTTTTCTTAATTCTTTGAATGCACAATTTACAGTTTTATTTGAATTTATTGGATTGGTGAACTCAGGTTTACAACATACTAGGCTAAATTCACAAAGTTTTAACATAAGGATAACAATCTTCATTTTAGAAACTGGAAGATCATTTTAGCAACTATCATTGGAATATTTATTTTTTTTAAGTATCCTTATCCTGGTGTGTTAGCTTTGTGACTTGAACATTCTGTATTAAAAAAAAATAGCTTATACCATCATGTGTAAATGTGCAAGTACATACTATAGTCATAGCTGTATCCTTATGATCCCTGCAGGGCACATTGATGACCTACTGCATACTAGAAGTATGCTGTTTCAAGTTTTCACTATACTGGATATTCTTACTATCAGCATCTTGTAACCGGCAGTTCTTTCTAGCTGCTATGGGAGTAATAGCACTATGAGCTGCCAGCTGGAGGCTATATGCATGTATGATACATACCCATATAAAATATACATTACGACTTTTAGTTTAACGGTTAAAGAAGATTGCGATAAAGGAAGCTTCATTATGAAAAATGTTTTGTTTTTTTTCCTTTGGCTATTCCGTACATTTTTGTATTCTGCAAATACACATACATTAGGAAATGTATTGGGCATGTGATGGTTTGTTATATATCTATTAATAATTTCTGGTTTCCACAGTGATCTTTTCTGTTGGTTGCAATTTTTCATCATGCTCTTACAGTTATGTGGCTCATTGAAAGCATTTTTGTTTTATATTCATCCCCTCCTGCATGTTTTAATTATATATATATATATCACTTTAATGTGTATTGAAGTTTTTTTGTTTTTTTTTTGCAAAGTCTTTCTTTTTTTTTCTTTTCAATACGTGGTATAGAAAGCAGAGAGCCTATACTTCCTGTGAAGATTATGCAGTATATTACGCTGATTTGTTACAGTTCTAATTCTTTATAGTTTCTGGGCATACAGTGCCTTTTTTCAGAGGTATGATTCACCAATTCATAAAATTAAGCTAAGTGTGTGTTATTTGTCTTTGTTGTACAATATTAAAACCAGATGGTTCCTGACAAAGGCATATTGCTCCTTTCAAAATGTAGTTTTAAAATATTTTTGGTTTTGTGCTAAACTAACGTTTATAGAACATTTTGTAATTAATACACTTACAGAAATCTTTTTAGCATTATAAAATGTAGCTACCGGTCTAATTGTAATATATGTTATTATATTAGTTTATGTAGTCTGCTTATTGAGGAAAGTATTTTACAAATATGCATTTTCATCATATGTTGGTATTCTTTATTGTTGTTGTTAATTACTACTATCCTTCTTCCTGCGCAGGCTGTTCTTCTTCTTTTTTTTCCTTTTTTCCCCCTAAATGACTGCATAAAGTGTATACGTAAAAAGAGATTTTCATTTTGTTGTGATATTATCAGATATGAACACTAAAATACGTTCATGTCATTTAAATGCAAAATAAAATAAAAATTACCTGTTCAGATTTTATTGGGCTGTGCTTATATAATATATATATATATGTATTGCTCCGTCTTCTAATTCACAGGTGATTATTGTCATAATATTGTATCTATGATTTAGGTTACATTTATCAGGACTCCACCATGTAGCATACATAATATGTTTACATAGAACATTTATTTATTTAGGAGTAACATTTTCGATAAATGGCCTAGCATATGGTTATAAATATGTATGAGCGTGTAGTGCTGGTTTATAGTGTATTTGAAGCCACTGAGCAGAAATCAGATTTAAGAAGATCAGTGTTGATCAGGTGAAAACCATAGACCAGGGGCATAGTGGTCAAAGATTTTACTTCACCTGTGATCTGGATCTTTCTTCACTTGTCCCTGTTTTCCTACCAGTAGCCTCTATTGTTCATTAATTAATTAGCTGACTGACCCAGTCAGCTAATGTCTGTAGTACATAATGTATAGTTGATGCACCTTGTTGCAAGCCTTGTCAACTGCTACCTGTCTCTCTGCAGGAATGTCCTATTTGGAATATGCACTATGCGTATAAACAAAATATGCTCCTTTATTAGTTGTACAAGGGTCATCCAAGACTGTAATAGAGTTATGATTACTCAAAGGCTTTTCTGGCCATAATATAGTTATCTGGTAGCAGGCATTGCCACCTATTTAAACTGGCCTATACCCTGCGCAAGCACCAGTCTGACTGAAATCTTCTTGGACCATCTAATTTTATTCTGTAGACAATCTCATCTTGACTGTTGTTAGCTACCAATGTCCTTGACTAAATACATAAATTGCAGCAATGCACAACCAGCCTATCTGCTTGTACAATCTGCTAGATGATATTAATGCAGTTAATCCTTGTAAAAGGCCAGATGTTAATGGCTGTGATAAGTCAACAAACTGCAATAATTTGTGCGTGTTAAATCTAGGGATGATTAGATACCAAGTATCGTACTCGGTACAAGTACATGTACAGATACTTTTCCAGCTCCAAGACTAGACTAGAGAACTTAAAAAATTAGGAGGCAGCTGTCATTTGTAAGGAGCATACGGAGCTCCTGGGATTTGTGCATCCCTGTTTTGATGTATGATTTGTTTTTTATAAATATATATAAGCGATGCACCGATGCCATTTTTACAAGTACTGATACTAAAATTTTTTTATCATGTGACGGTTTTTAAAAAAACAATACAGACTAATGATTTCAGGACAGTGGTGGGGCGCCAGAGCTAGGTCCCAGCTGCAACCACTGCAACCCTTGAAACTGCCAAATATCAGCACTGGTATCTGAACATCCCTAGTTAAATCCATAGCATTCATTTTTTGGCAGTTCACACACACACATCAGTTGCTGACTAGTCTTTGGTCAATCCACTGATCATGATCATTTGTTTTTCTGTTAACAAATTGTGTGGAACACAAAATACATTTACCGAAACTTTGTAAACAAATCCTATGTGCTGGTAAAATACATTTTCAGGGAGGTAGATCTGATTCGAGTTTATTTGCTTATAACTTCCTTATGTAGTTTGTTGCACCTGTTATCCAACATTTTGGCCCAAGCTCAGTTGCTTAGCAAGAAATCTGTCTGTTTTTCATTACTTGAAAGAAAGATTGACAGAGGTTGATTGTTGCTAACTACACAGAGTTTTACTGGCAGAAATGTAAGAAGCTAGAAAAGTTGGATTAGAGCTTGTTTCATATTTTTTTCTCTGAAGCATGGTCAAAGCATACATAATCCAATTGTCACAAATACACACATTAATCAAACCCTTTTCTTTCTTTTTCTTTCTTTTTTTGTGAACAAAAGTAGAATAATAAATGTTTCAATTAGGATGTTCTTGTACTATAGATCATGTATTCATGTATTTTATAAAATTTCCATGCAATCAATTATTTGACAACACAAGTCCAAACCGAGCAATACTAAAGTAATAAAAAAAAAGTATTCTGTGTTTTTTCACTTTAGACATCTTATGGCAGAACGTAAAGAGTTCTTGCTCAGAAACAGATCAGTCAGTCAAATTGTCACTAGATATAAACAGTTTCTGTTCTATAGTTAATCTCCATTAGCTGGTGAAGTCTGGAACAGTTTTTGAATCAGATTTAGTGCCCTGCTGACTACTTGTGTTTGCAATGTTCTACTGTCTTTTGTGTGGTCTCTGTATTTCACTGACCTCACTTTGCCACCACTAACTGCTGCACCACCCAATGTCTTCCTATTACTGTGTCTTCACATAGATGCTGCATCACCTACACTGTGCCATCCATTGGATGCAGCTTCTCCAGCACCTCTTCCCCTAGTTAAACCTGTTTGCACTGGTGGAGACTGTGTGCACCACATAAACCAGTTCCCCTAACTCTTTACTGTTGCCTGGTGCAACACCATTCAAGACCTTATATTTGTGCTCAAACCACTCCTCTTGCTGCCACTGCCCTAATCCTTTGCCTCAAAAGATTGGTTAATCATCTTCCATAAACCACTTATGTTTTAGAGTTACGCCAGTTGGGTGCATAACTAAATAGTGAGGTTTTTTATGTTTGTGGCAGTAAGTGGTATTAAATGCTGTTTAATAAGAGTATTCCTAATGCAAGATTGCAGAAGTATTAGTATAAACTTGATTAATATAAACCAGTTTGTTCAACATACTGTATGTGAGCTGTGTTAATTCAATTAGAATGCTTTTTCTATGCACATGGTCAAACTACAAGTTAATAAACAATTTGAAAGACAGATTGGGCTCAAGTGCAATATTTATTTGCCTTTTGGTGCCATATATATTATCCAGAAACTGTTGAACAGATGACTTGTTTATTAACACATTTGAAAATATATTGAAACCTTATGAAAGCAACTCCCCACATGCATTATACATTTTTCAGTTTTTCTAAGAGCTCATTTTGTCATGTCAGATGCTTGGCCAACTCTCTCTTTAGAATATGATAATGTAAGGTCACAAGTTTATACCACAAATGATCCTTTAAACCAACCATAAGGAAATTTGAGCTTTCAGCTGTCAGGCTTTAATTAATTTGTGTGTTTAAAGAATGTATTGAATACAATGATGTTCAACTGTTGCAGAGGCTTCAGTGGGCTATTAGTTTGGTTGAAACATATACAGTAGTAGGGAAATATGCCGTAGGTAAAGTCTGTCTCTGGCCATTGAAAATACCCTTTCCCTTCCCACTCCACCTGCCCCTAGCCAATCACACCTTTTTTATTTAAAAAAAGGTACACCAAAGACTTACCTGAAACAATGGTTATGTGGTGGGCTTGGGCGGATTTTTTTATTCTTCTCCTCTGCTGTGTCAGTGTACTTTTTGCAGTGTCCACATCTGTTCCTAGTGATGTGGGCACTGCCTATTGGCAGTTGCCCATTATCTAGGTCCACTTGGATTAGTTCAGATTAATGCCAAGATGTCGTGAGCCGGCGATGACTAACTGATCCGGAAAACATCGGAGAGCAGCAAGAAATGGCCAGTATGCTCCACTGTAAGAGGTGCTGTGACTCTGGAGGTCATGTGACTACAGATTTTGTTAAATAATTACAGGGTTTAAAAACATTTTTGTTAAAAGTCTGATTGGCTAGTTGGGGGGCAAGCACTAGAAAATTAGTTCGGATAGGATTTCAAGTATTCCTGTCTCCTCCTTTTTAGCGTTTTTCTTACATTCTCCATGATGCAACGTAATGTAATATATAGTTGGTAGAGTGAAACCCCAGTGCAATCTCTGAAGCAGGTAAGTGAACCTGATATCTTTTCACAAAGTCTCTAAAAAATATAATGTGCCAAATGTAATGAGTGGTTAAACTACTGGCATCTTTCCAAAACTGAAATATCAGTTGAAAAGGCCTCACATGTCAATTTATTAGTATCCTTACGCACTTCCTTTTCTAATCTGTGTTTAGCTTTTTTTTAAATGATTTATTTGCACACTATCAATCATCACACGATCTATCATGTAACGAATTAAAAATGAAAGGAAAACAGTTCAATGATAGATCTACTGAACATTTATGGATGAATATATTATTTATGCAATTATATAAAGATATATTTATATAAAGAAATGTTTTGTACCATTTTATGATATCACTAATCTGTCATCTTTGTTAATTATGTATTTTAATAAAGAATATATATATTTTTATACATTAAGCGACTTGTATGTGTAATTTTGAACTGGGTCTCCTTGCATTTGATAGATGACACTTTTAAAGCCCCATTTCTCTATTTTTGTTTTTGTATTCTGTATACCTGGGGGTGTGGTGTCCCTGTTCGTGTGGTGATTCGCAATTTTGTGTACTAGTAAAATGAATACATATCCGTTTTTAATTCTAGCTATCATGAGAGGACAGCAGTGTCTCAGGGACCAGTTAGACCAAAGGTGTGCTGTAATTATGGAAGTAATTTTCTTTTGAAATATAATGACACATACAGGCTTGCAATATTATATCCTGAGTACAGGAAGTAGTGTTTGAAGTTCAACAGTGAGGGCTTATTTAGTTATTGATGTCGGGGTGCAATCATAAATCCTTCAGTTTGCTGATCTTTAACTTGACACTAGAAATTAGAGACAGCTGTAATTGCAGTATTGTGCTATTGTGTGTAAAAATCCTTTTTTAAAACATATATTGCTTGCATTCTTCCAAAGGAGCTGCTGCATTGGTTTGGGTCATACATGTTAAACTAATCTTTTTTATTTGTTTATTTTTTGCTATCCATAGAAATTTATTTTATAAAATACTAATGTAATACATGGTTAACACATGCCATTGGTGTCAAAGAGCATTAAGCGTTTTCAAAGATTGAACACAGCAGTAGCTTTTTGTCTACAGACTTTTCTGTAATGGAAACTTCATGGGGTTGTCACTGAAAAGAGCAAATGTGGAGGGGTTGCGCCACTTCTCTGACTCACTTAGTTGTATGTGTATATAAATATATGGAAACACCCTAGGATTGGGAAGTTGATAGCCGCAGACCATGCCAAAAAAAAAGTTTGCAGGCAGCTTCCCATAATGCTGTCCTATCATGTTCATTTTAATCTACAAAGCTACTAAAAGGGACTTGATCACTAAACTAAATGTGTGAATATAAGAGAACATGTAGTGAAGAGAAATCGCTCTCTGAAGTCTCTTCAGGAGCGAGCACTTCTGGAAGTGTTAATCTCCTATGTGCCCTCAGTGGTTTCACCCACTGACTCATGTGTCACTGCAGGACATGGTAATGACATAAAGATCAGTAGATAGAACCACTGAGCTCAGGAAGTGCACCACAGATCAACACTCCCAGAAGTGTAATTTTGTGAACAGACTTCAAACGGCCATTTCTCTTTATTAGAGCAGTGTGGAGGGAGAAGTAAGAATTTACAACTTTACAGGGATGTCTTTTATTTACACATTCAGTTTAATGACAGGATCACTATACTGTGATTGATTGTAAAGGCTGTTTTGGCATGCAGTAGTAAACCTAGTTGCAATGTTCTGCTTGTTCTTCTCATCATAAACAGTATCAAGCTTTCAGCACTCGATTGCTTACATGTTTTCTGCATTATCATGCTGAGACATTACTTTTCAAGGACCACGAAGCTGAAAGTACAGTTTTCTGCATATGAACAAGATGCTCTGCTCTCCAATTGCATACCTGTGGACACCTCAGTATCTTAGGTTTAGCATTCCAACTAAAAAAGTGGTTTTGTATTTCCTTTATGTTCATATTGTATACAACAAGACCAAAGGGGTGTTTGAGGTTTCCAGTCTTTGTGATTAAATTTGTATTTTGAGTTTTAATTATTAGAGTTAGAGAAGCACGATGAGGCAAAATCTTGAAAAACATTTGGTTTATTAATACTTTTTTGGTTTATTAATACTATTAAACAAAATAGGAAGTGAAACATATATATCTTCAGTTCGTATAACTTTCAAGCTTGAAGCTTCACAGTCCAAGTGGACTTTAGCAAGACATTGGGCTAACTTTACAAAACTGTGAGCAAAAATTACTGTAGCAGTTAGCCAAAAAAATATAGATTGCTTGGTTCATGTGAAACATGAACCTTGATTGGTTGCAATGGGTAACATAGTTACATAGGTCAAAAAAGACACAAATCCATTGAGTTCAACCTGTAGAGTTATAAGAGAAGAGACGAAAAAAAAAGGGAAAAAAAAACCTACAACAGAACGCTATACCCACAGTTACACACTGTTGATCCAGAGGAAGGCAAAACAAAACCCTATCTAGCAAAGGTCAGAAGTCCAACAGGGGAAAAAAATAGTTCCCGATCCCATAAGGCAATCGGAAATTCCCTGGATCAACAATCTACGATTTTTTTAAAAACAGGTAACTGAGCTAGCTAAAACTAGCTCCTGGGGAAGTCTATTCCACATTTTAACAGCTCTAACTGAAGAATCCTTTCTGTATGCAAAGGTTAAACCTCTTTTCCTGCGGACGCAAAGAGTGCCCCCTTGTCCTTTGCGTGAATAATTTGGCACCAAGCTCACTATATGGACAATTTATGTATTTATACATGGTGATCATGTCCCCCCTTAATTGCCTCTTCTCCAGAAAGAACAAATTTAGGTCAGTTAATCTTTCCTCATAGCTGAGCTCCTCCATGCCTCTTATGAGTTTAGTCGCCCTTCGCTGCACTTTCTCCAGCTCCACAAAATCCTTTTTGTGAACTCTTGCCCAAAACTGAACTGCATATTCCAGATGAGGTCTTACTGATGCTTTGTACAAGGGCTGGATTATGTCTCTATCTCTGGAGTCTATACCCCTTTTTATTACAAGAAAGTATTTTGCTTGCTTTAGAAACTACAGCTTGACGTCACATGCTATTATTCAGTCTATGGCCTACTAGAACACCCAGATATTTCTCCATCATTGACTCCCCCAAACATACTCCCCCTAGTGTGTATGAATCATGCATGTTTTTAGTCCCCAAGTGCAGAACTTTACATTTCTCAACATTAAACCTAATTTGCCAAATAGATGCCCAATCACACAGTGCATTCAGGTCTGCTTGTAGGTTGGAGACATCCTGTAAGGACTGTATTCCACTATATAACTTGGTGTCATCTGCAAACACAGAAATAGTACTTTTAATTCCCAACTATGTGTCATTTATAAAGAGATTAAACAGTAAGTAACCATTTTACTTCAATTTCAATAAACCAACTGGAAATGTAGCTTGGCAGATGTTAACACATGGAAATCACATTTTAGGATTTAATTCAGGCTTATAGATTTGCCCTTTGTGTTGAAGCTTGTCAGCTGCAACAGCTTTATGGAGTACAGTGTTTAATTGGCTTACTACATGTTTTCATCTTGTATAAATGGTCAGTTTACAAAACTGCTAATTTAATGTTGTTCATAATGCCTTTCCAGCTGTGCATATTCTTAAAGACGGATATTGTTATCAGTGGTATTCAGCCAATCTGAAAATCTCATAGCGTGTACCCAACTAATAAGATATTTTTCAATACTCATGCTGTGCCTTTTTAATTCATTTGCAGGAGGAGTGCTTCTTGAATCTCGAAGCTCCTATAGCTAGAGTATGTGGATATGACACTCCATTTCCTCACATCTTTGAGCCTTTCTATATACCTGATAAATGGAAATGCTTTGATGCTCTGCGAAAAATGATTAACTTCTGAAGAAAGCAATATGGGTTCAGTAAGTATTTTGTAATATTATGGCGAAGGATAATGTTTTTTGAGCATTGCAAATCTTAATATGGCTTTAGTTCTGCCTTAAGGATTAAATCTTTTTTTCCCCTGTGCAAAATATTACAAATTAGGAATCATCTTTATTCTGTGATCCCCGTGGCATTAGAAATTCCTCATTGCTGCACTCCACATATCACCTTTACGCCACAAAATATGGACTATAGCATAATGGAACTGAGATATCATTATTATTATACAGGATTTATATAGTGCCAACAGTTTGCGCAGCGCTTTACAATATAAGGAAGACATTACAGTCACAATTCCAGACAAGATGTTAAGGATGAACTTGTATAACATAATGCAGTGTAGGTGTCTCATTGGTGCCTGCATGGCATTGGGGCATATGGCAGCCATGTCAAAATGTCAAAACCTCAGCATTTATGGAATGTTGGGATTTGCATTGCAATTCAGGGGGGTTGCAAGAGCAAAGTTAAGAGGAATTTCAGCCTAATTAGGGTACACTCAGGAACCCAATGCTTTCACAGGTACAGTTTGGTTTAATAGTGTTTCACACACAGCTGTGGCAGCTGTACTTATAATTGAGAACCGGGAGAGAGAGAAATGGTTTTGAAAAATTACTTTAAAATTGCATTTTTTGTGCATAGGGCAGTAATATATATTTTGTTCCCTTTTGTCCCCATTTGAAAAATTCATCTCATATCCAGTCTTGGTGACTGCACAGGAAATAAAGTTAAATCTCCCTAACAGGGACGCAAAAGTATAAACCTGACAGAGATTTTTACCCTTCTTATCAAAATGTTTTTTTTAAAAACTCAAACTTTGTATTGTACATAAATGTTGCCATATACAGCTCTTGCCTGTGGAAGGAGCCCCACAAATAAGTATAAACTCACTACTATGACCTATCGCTACATGTTTTAGGCTTCTTCTTTTTTTCCCACTTAATTGTATTGCCATTACAAGAGAAATCTCCTATATGATAGAACGTTGAAAGTGACAGGTCCTCTTTAAGGAGACAACTGTCATTCAACCTGGAAGACTGCCATCTTGTATTGGCAGAGAAGACTTACTGTGACAGGCAGCATCAGATAAAGGGGAAGTATAGCAGCAAAAGCTGCTTTTAATTTTTACTTTTGTTGGGCGTTTTTTTTTCCTTTAAATCTTTAATATGGAGTTCTGCCTCAAGCGCTCAACTCTTTCCGGACACAGGAGATACGGTTGTGTGTATGTCCAGCCTAAACTTAGTTCTGAATAGAGTGTGGAAGAATAACAGAAATACAATGATTTTCTTTAGTAGAATAGGGGAAGATTAGAACCCCCTGTTAGAATTTCTTCTTCATTTCCTCCTGTTTCTTTGTTGCAGATTTTCCCCGACTTCCTGTCCAGTGAAACCATTGTCTGTAGAACAGGAAGTGCCGGTTCTTTATTTTATTTTTTATTTTACTTTTTAAGTGTTTATTGAAATATGCTGTGTATTTTTTCCTGTTAATGTTCTAAAACGGCCAACATAATCAAACATGATTTTGCAGGCTAGAACTATCCATGCAAAAAATACAAAAAATAGGCTAAAAGGGGAAATTATAATGGTTTTGGGTCAGCTGTATGTTTTGGATTGTTTTCAGTTTGAATTTTGAATAATTGTTTTGTTTACTAAAAAGTACAATATTTGTTGTACAAATAAAATTGCATTATGACAAGTGACTAAAGATGCTTGCTTTGAGACACAATTGCTCTAATCAAAACTTCTGACTGAGCCATCTGATAAGCAAACTGAGAGCCTAAAGCTATGAAAAGGAGTGAAAGCCCCACATGTTGGACCAAAGCTGAAATCAAAACAATATTGTGCTACATTTTTTTTTTGTGTGTGTGTGTGTATATATATATATATATATATATATATATATATATATATATATATATATATATATATATATATATATATATATATATATATATATATATATATATATATATACACACACACACACATATACACACATAATTTATTCTTTATCCCTTTCCCTTCCACCAATGTAAGGCATACATCAAAGCAGAACCACTTCCAGTTGTCAAGGTCAGTATGCTTTGCGTCTTCTGCATTCTCCCTTCTGCTGTAAGCTCATGGTTGCTTCATTGACAATGAACTTATAACAAAATGGTCCCCTAGACTTCTCTAAGTAAAGAAATAGCTGGCTGACAACCACCTGATCACAGCCATTTGTTCAAATCTAGTCCCAGGAACACTGCTGCTGTGCAGTTTGCTTCCCCCTGGCAGAGCCTCCAGCAAGGGCAACAATAAGCAGCACAGTAGTAACATCACCAAATCTTGCTCCAGATGTTATAGTAGCCATCAGAGGCAGCAGCACCGTAAAGTGATAGTAAAGTCAAAACTGTTTTAAGCTATTCCAAATGCTGATGAAATCACTTACAATTGATACTGCTCCTTGATGTTTAAAGGTTTTAGTTTCCTGCATAATTAGCTGACCCCCTGAACACTGGCCCTCATATCCTGTTTCAAGGTAGCTCTTTTCTCAAGCAAAGTTCTATGGAGTCACCATTGTCTGTGCTAGTGCTGCATGTATCTCTAAAAACAGACAGACACAGCAAAGCAAGCTAATCCCTTCTACCATGCTCCCCTCTACTCCCTCCACCCTCCTCCAAACTAGTAGATGAACAGTTGCTGGATTTTGGGCTGTCTCTTATGATCTTGTTCTGGGCAGGAAGTTCAGGAAAGCTGAGCTGAGAGAGTTGGAGCCAGCTGTTCAGAAACAGGATGACTGTAAGTGCTTGGTCAAAAATAAAAATACTTTGCTGTGCAATGTAGATTTGTTTGATCTGGATTAGTTATTGAAAAAAAGTTTGAGCGTTTAATACTACTTTAATCTCACAGTGCAGATGTACAGCTATGAGGCTGTATGCACAGCAGTGGCTAGGCATCATCATGTGTCTCAAATCACCCTAACCGTCGGCTCCGCTCATCCCAAGACCTCCTGCTCTCCAGCTCCCTTGTCAACTCCTCCCATGCTCGCCTCCAGGACTTCTCTAGAGTCTCTCCCATCCTCTGGAATTCTTTACCCCAACCTGTCCGTCTGTCGCCCACCTTGACTGCCTTTAGGCATTCTCTAAAGACTTATCTCTTCAGGGAAGCCTATCCCACCTCAACCTAACCGCTCAACCATCACGTTCTCAAACAATTCATCCCCACCCAGCTCCCTCCTCATGTATCACTTCCCCCTCCCTTTTAGATTGTAAGCCCTCAGGGGTAGGGCCCTCCTTACCATCTTGTCTTGAATTGTATTGTGATTGTAATGTCTGCCCCATATTGTAAAGCGCTGCGCAAACTGTTGGCGCTATATCAATCCTGTATAATAATAATAAGCATGTACCAGGAAAGACAATGCTATTTTTCAGGTAGAATTCAAGACAAAAGAGGCCTACAGCAGCTTTCAGAAGTATTCCCCCCTTGGCATTTTTCCTTTTTTGTTGCATTACCACCTGGAATTAAAATGAATGGGTTTGTATCATTTGATTTACACAACATACCTACCACTTTGAAGATGCAAAATATTTTTTTATTGTGATACAAACAAGAAATAAGACAATACAAATCAGAACATTTTAAAGTGCATAACTATCCCCCCTCTGATTAATGCCCTCCTTGCCTGGTCCATGAGTTTTGGTGGGTGGCCCACTCTTGGCAGGCTTGTTGTGGTGCCATATTCTTTCCATTTTTTTTAATAATGGATTTAATGGTGTTCCGTGGGATGTTCAAAGTTTCAGATATTTTTATAACCTACCCTGATTGTGTATCACTTGGCTGTAGATCCAATCCAATCATCTATGAATTGGTGCTGATACTGTCCTTCCTTCTGGAGGATGGCTACTTTTGTTCCGCCACCACTTCAAGCTTGCTACTGTGATGGACTACAATCTCACGTTTAGTTTATTTATTTGTATTGAGAATGTAGTCCATCACAGGATTGAGCTTGGACTGGTGGCTACTGTACAACACACGCAGGGACCATGGGGAAAACCGTAGCCACCCTCCAGAATGTACGACTCTGTCGGCATGAATTCAGACATGATTTGAGGATCTAAAGCCATATGATGCACAAATAAGGTAACTTTGTATTAATAGTTAAGGTACTTGAATGCATTTTTAAGGTTTAATTCCTGAGTTTAGAGTCACTTTAACTAATTATATCACTTCTGAAGGTAATTGGTTGCACCAGATCTTATGTAGGGGCTTCATACCAAAGGAGGTGAATACATATGCAGGCGCAATGTTTTCATTTGTTTTATAATTTTTTTTAAACATGTTTATTTTCTTTCACCATTTTGGACTATTTTGTGTATGTCCATAAAATGTAATCCAAATAAAAATCCATTTTAATTCCAGGTGGTAATGCAGCAAAATAGGAAAAATGCCAAGGCGGTGAATACTTTTGCAAGCCACTGTAAAAAAAAAAAGTACTGCTTAGACATAATAAACATTTTTAAATGCACCATATAAGATACCCAATCTACACTTTTTGAGTCCAGGTCCACTTTAAGTGAAGGTTCTAATACTAAAATGTTTAGTTGCATGATTGTCTCATGCCTGTTTGTGATGTAGTATTTAGCCATATATACATACAAATAGCTTTTGTGTGCAATAAACTGATGTTCTTTAGTTATTATATTTATGTTTTACAGCTCTTTGCTGGATCACAAGACTGTATCTGTATTGTCAATAAGTAACTCGGCTTGAATGGCTTTACTGGATACTGTTTCGAAGTCAACACTACCAGAAATCATGATATAAAAAGAATAGAGTTTTTGAGTAAACCAAAATGAAATGTCCATTCCCTGGAATGTTTTTTTTTTCTATTCTACTCTATATGAGATCACATGTAGAACATGAAATAAAAAGTAATAAATGGTTATTTAAAAAAAAAAAGAAAATTGTGTTTTTCTTCTTTCATACTTCAAAATAGTTGGATACAAGTTCATCTAGTTTAATCTAAATTTAATAGCTGAAAGGACTTATTCAATGGGACTGTGTTTAGTTTTACTTTTTTGTATTTTTAAATATGCAAATCATAAATGGAATAATAAGGATCTGAAATGCTATGTGCTGGGAATGGAGTGAATAGTGGCAATAGTATTTTCTCTTGCGTTCATTGAAGGACACAGGGAACAGATCTAGGATCATGTACTGTAGGGTAATATCACCACCTGCAGGAGAAGGACGCTAGGCACAAAACTAAAGACCATTTACAGCCTAGGGGCGGCCCCTGCTGGTGGCCAAACCCCCCACCTGCTGACAAGTCTCCAGTTTTTTGCCTAGCGTGAGGAGTAAGGAGCTAAGATTTTTTTCTCGGGTATTCTTACCTGCTTTTTCCTGATCTTTTTCAGAGGAATCTTCTAGCAAGTGTTCTCAGGGCGGCAGGCTGGATGTCTCGGATCCTTGGAGTCTCCCCTGGACAACCGTCGAGCGCATGCAGTCCCGCTCCGGCGGGGTGGCCTGTGGGTTCGTCCCAGGAGGTGCATATGACTGGGGGTCCCGGCCGCCCAGTCACAGTACTCCCCACTGGCCCCTGGCGCCGCGACTGCGGTCGGGGACGCCGCTTCCGCAGCGTCTGCGCGTCTGGGCTTATGTGTCCCCTGTGCAGCTGGCCAGCCTGAATGACGGCGCCTAGACTGTGGATGGCCTGCGTCCTCTCCTGTGAGTATATGTGACGCTGTGTGTGACCCGTGGTGGGGGTTGGGGTGAGTCTGTGGGGGCCGTGTCTGGGCTCAGGGCCGTTCCGGTTCTCCCTTTGGCTTCCGCTTCCCCCCTCCCCTATTCCCTCCCCCATTTCCCTTACCTTTCTGGGGGGCGTTTGGGGTGTTGTGGTCCAGCGGGGCCTTGCCTGGTTCCCTGCCGGCCTGTGGGAGCAGCTGAGGCTCCCTGGGGATGCGGTTCGTGGCGCTGCTGGGTCGGGCTGCCGTGCTGGAGCTGGTGTCCCTTTGTGGCCGCTGTCCGTTTTTTCCTCGGGGCCGCTAATAGAGCCCCCGGCTTCTGTTGCGGCCTTCTTCGGAGGCCGCGATTTTGGTTTTGGGCTATGATTCCCTCTTCCTGACGTCACTTCCGGTGCGTCGCTCCACGGTCCCTGTAACAGTGCGTCAGCCGGCTGGATCGGTCTTTCACGCCGGGACGCGGTCGGGTGAGGATGCACTGGGACACTGGGAGTCAGGTGCTGTGGGAGGGTCGTCTGCCTGCCGGGGGACGGTTGCTGGGGGCAACTGCTGTGGGGGCTGTGCCTGCTGGGGTCTCTCTATTTGCCGGCTGGCTCTATATTGACAGGTATTGCCTGGCCATGGATTGTGGGGACGGACAAGCCGCAGTGCCTTGTGAGGGCTGCGGCCTCTCTTCAGGGACATCTCCCACGTCGCCCCTTTGCGCGGCCTGTACTTCTGCGCCCCTTTCTCAGTCTCCCCTGCTGCCTGCGGTTTCTTTGGGTGGGGGATCCACTGGCGCAGCTTTGTCATTGGAGGTTTTTTCGTCCACTATTGACAGTTTTGTGTCCCATATTGAGCGCACTCTGACGCAGCGCCCTCCACTGAGGCGTGCCTTGCCGCCCCCCTCCCCTGTCCTTTCTGGGGATTCAGAGGAAGAGGGGGAGATTTCTGCCGCATCCGCGCAGCCCGACCAGGGGGATTCCTCCCAGCCGGACTCTGGTAGTGACGACGAGTCGGGGGCCTCCCATATGGTCCAGGAGCGCTAACTGGTCGCAGCCTTGGTTCGCGCTGTGCAGGAAACGCTAAAAATGGAGGAGACCCAGAGCTCTTCGGCGCTCCCGCCGGTTCAGTTTGGGATGCACAAGAGTAAGCGTTCCACTAAGGTTTTTCCTTACGTTCCCTTTTTTGATGATTTTGTCTACAAAGAATGGAAGCGTCCAAGCAAGTCGTTTTCCATCCCCAAACGCTTCTCGGTTCGTTACCCGTTTGAGGAGTCCTTCCTGTCTAAGTGGTACACCGGTCTCCCACGGTGGATCCACCGGTCTCCCGCCTGAACAAGGCTACAGTTATCCCGGTGGAGGATTCGCCTTCCTTTCGGGATAGGAAGGCGGAGCCTGTGGCGCGTACGATGTATTCGGTTTCCAGGGCTCTGCTGCGCCCGGCGTTGGGCAAGTCCTTCCTTCCCATTCACTAGACGGTGGTCACCACGGATGCCAGTCTGTTGGGCTGGGGGGGCGTCCTGGACGTTTGGACAGCTCAGGGCCGTTGGTCGTCGGAGGAGTCTCGGCTCTCGATCAACGTGCTGGAACTTTGGGCGATCCGTCTCTCCCTTCTTCATTGGACGGGCCGTCTTCAGGGTCTGGCCACAAATCATCTCCGAATTCATGCTGACACCGTCCCTCCTTCTGGAGGGTGACTACTTTTCTTCCCCATGGTCCTTGTGTGTGTTGTAAAGTAGCCATCACTCCAAGCTCACTCCTGTGATGGACTACAATCTCAATACAAATTAGTAAACTAAATATGAGATTGTAGTCCATCGCGGTGGCTACTTTACAACACACACAGGGTCCATGGGGAACACTGTCGGCACCAATTCAGAGATGATTTGAGAATCTACAGCTGAGTGATACACAAATAAGCTTCATATTTGTTAATAGTTAAGGTACTTGAATGCATATTTAAGCTTTAACTCCTGAGTTTAGTGCCACTTTAAGGTTAGTTTTTAGAATTAGGTTCCACATTTAGCTTGGAGTTTAAGAATATTGTAGGGTTAATTAGTTTCAGTAAGGTTAAGAGTCAGGAAGAAAATATTACCTTTTTGCAAGTGATAAATATTTTGAGTGTGACATTTCTGAATCCCATATGCAGAAAACTATACCAGCTTTCGGAAGCTGGAATCTAACACACCAAATGGTGAAATTGGACAAAAAGTAGGACAAACCCTTTTGATTCATGCTTAGTAGCACATGTTTTCTCTAGCTTTAATCCAGAGAGGAATATGTTAATGGATAAACTAATAAATATCTTAGAATTCTGAAATGTTGACAAAAACAAACGGTTAAGCTATGGTTCTTTGCACGTAGATGTTTTTCTCCCTTGTTCGTGAAGGGGCAACAAGGCAGTAAGAAAAGCTAGCACAGAGTTCATTGTTGTCTCTGCAGTAGCAGAACCCCTGTCTCCATGGCCAAAATTCAGAGATAGATATGGCAGTGGAGAAGATCAAATAAGGACATGTACTGGTTTCCTCAGTCTCTTCATGAGGTCAGAGTTCACTATTAATGAAGCTACGGAAACAAAGACTTCCTAATAAAGTGACAGGAATGCTTATGACCAGTGCGTTTTATGTACTGCACTATCTCCTTAGTTTATTATGTGGTTCTAAAGTTAGAACAGCAGAAAAACACCTGTTTTTAGTCTGCAATGTTAATGCTCAGATTATTTGCCCAACAGCATTGCTTTGTGTTTCTATGTGACACACAAGCTAGAAAGATTTGCACAGATTTTAATTATCAGCTATCATTCTTAAAGGTACTTTCAATATAAAATTTTAAATTGTGCCACAAAACCGAAGGGGAGTAGGCTAATTGGCCAGAGCTTCATTCTTGCATAAAGGCCTTTAGTGCTGAAACCCCCATCCGTTGTAGATTTAAAAGTGTGACGGGGTTGTTTTAAGAACAGTGTGCTTTATCCACATTGAGCCAATGAGATTGCACAATCACTCTGATAGCATCAAGCCTCAGCTCCTTTTGTTCATATCCTCACCCATCATTCATCCTCCTCTTCAGTGCATGCTGCGTCCATATAACTCACATAACCCCTCTGCCCGTACTTCCACAGCCTGCACTATGCTCCTCTCATCCCCTACTTAATCTTCTCCATTCCCCCCACCATACAATATCTGGCCCTCTTTGTATCAGAGAGAGGGATGTACCTCCTAACAATGAATGGCTTTTCCAAAGCCACAACAGAAGCTGCAGATAGACAGGACCATTCTTCTTAGATGCTATTAAAACAGTGAACAGTTACAATCTGTCCTGAATAAAATCTGCAAATGATGTTTAAAATGTTCATAGGCTTTCATGAATGTGTCTTTTTTCTTTTGTTTTTTAAAAAGAAAAATCAGCAGGACAGAGAAAAGGTCATTAATGTAATTGTCAGCTGTGGTTGTGAGGTACTTTTTTTGTGGTCAATTTACAGGCCGTCCCCTAGTTATGAACAAGATAGGGACTGTAGATTTGTTCTTGAATTTGTATGTAAGTTGGAACAGGTACATTTTTCAAGTGTAATGTTGTAAAATGTAAATTTGTTTTTTTTTTTTAGTTCTGGATAGCATAGGGAAGGGTTAACCCCCTGTAACATTTGTTGTGCTGTGTGTGCCCCTGTTCAGAAGATTTCACCTCACTTTCTGTCCCTGTGACAATTGGATTTTGAAAATTTTGGCTTGTTGTGGAAACAAGGATTGGTGATACAGCTTCAGTGGAGACCACTTTTTTCCCATGATCACTCTTACAGGAGTAAATTTCTCTTCCTAGGGGTACATTTCCTCTCACTTCCGGTTATCTCAAGGACAGGAAGTGAGATGAAATCTTTCTAATGAGGATACAGACCGCAGTAAAAAGCTCACAGTGACCCAGAAGAGGCAGACACCCCTCGTCTGCACGTCTAACGAGAGCCAACTTCCTGTAATGTACGCACAGTACTACGAACCTGGCCCAAAAAGGCTGACACTCCTCATCCACACAAGCGCAGTAGCATTACAACTACTGAAATGCTGCGCGGTACACTTTGGCTGCAGCCTGAGACCCCCTGCTGTACAGTAATTGGTTTGTAAGTAGGGGTTGTATGTAACTCAGATGTTTGTAACTCGGGGACTGCCTGTACCTTAAGGAGGATCTCTAGGCAGAATCATTATTAACCCTTGCAGTGTGGGGGTAGCCCCACCTCGTCCAGGGATGTCTATCGGCGAAAACAAAAAAGTTATATTTACCTCAACCTCGGAGCCGGCTGGCTGCTATGTGGAGGGGGAGCGAGGCTGCAGGTAGGGTGTGTATGTCTTTTTTTATTTTTGTCCCTAGTTGAAAATGAGCTTTTAACCCTGAGCTTTTAACCCTTGCAAGGGTGAAGAAAAATTCTGCCTGGAGTTCTCTTTTAACCCTTTCGCTGCCAAGCCCTCCGGAACATTTTTCAAATCAGCTGGCCAAGATTTTTGCAGCTCATGAACAGTTGGCTTATGTCACATCCCGTTTGCAGTTTATATATTAAGTTACAACCACCAAAGGTAGGATTATTTATTATTTTATTACATTACAGTGAAATTGCACAGATACTGGAATTCATAGGAAGTTGATAAAACCATAATTTATTTTTGTCAAATACAGAGAACAGTTTTACTTTGAATCTGACCATTGATGAAGTACATTCTTTTCTATATTTATTTTTATATTGCAAGTGCCACTTAGTTTAAAGTACCTGATCACAATACTAGTTCGTGTAGAGTACATAGTTGCTATGCTACATGAATGCTCTTTTCAAAAGAGGTACTACTCTGTAAGTAATTAAATAATTACGTGTTTATCTCACAGTTAATGGGGTATATAAAACTGTTGAATTTAGTACACTTTCCTTGCATAAAATAATCCTCAAATGATAAACTTTCTCGCAGAATAATCATAGAAAATAAGCATATATTAAACTACTCAGGATAAAGGAATAAAAAAATTATGCTCTGTGACTTACAGTATAGCCGACACCAAAAGATGCCTGATTTGGCTTTGTGTGCATTTCTGTGTCAACCTTGTCCTGTGCTTTAATTCCCCCCTCCTTCCCCAGAAGGATGTATTTGCATATGGCTAGGAACACCCTTCCTAATGTCAGGCCTGGTGATTGGCTGCTCAAGCCAATCATTGTGGCAAGTAATGGTGTGTCATATATGCCGCATACTCTGAAGTACTAGAAATTTCTTGAGGCTGAGGTGGCAGATAGGGGTGATAGGAAAGCACTGACACACGTTATGTTGCCTGCCAGCATGCTGCAACCTTGCAGTACTTTTCCCTGAATACAGAGTCATTTTAAAACCAAGCTCCAGACAAAATCTTTTTATTTTAATTTAAAAAAAACAAGAAAACAAAAAGGGTTTTTTTTCTGTCTGTGAACCAATTTGGGAGATTTTTCCTATCTTCTCCCTTATGACATCTGTACAATTACTGCGGATGGTACTGGGACAGAAATAAAACGTCAGCAATTCTGCCCCCTTGGGCAGGAAGTGAGTTGGAAATCTCCCCAAAGTAAAATTTGCCCTTTGAATGAAAAAATAAATATATATATATATACATACTGTAAATGTGCGTGTGTATGTATGTATATATATATATATATGTATGTATGTACACACACAGTATATGTGTTTGTGTACAGCTTTGTAGTTTTGTTTTGTAGTGCAATATTATTTGCAGTAGGAATTTACTGTTCACACATCAAGCTTCTGTCTTATCTTAAACTTATATACGCACTATGGGGCTCTCCCAGAAATGTGCCCATTGAAATTTACTGATATTATGTTGCAATCAGGTCCCTACATGAAATGGAATGGACAGGTGCTGCTACTTCAAATATTAAGTTTAAAACACCCTTAGGGTTGTGCGGTTTTACTATACTATGTAAATACATTTGTATGTCTAGTACCATTTAACCTTTGTCCCTCCCTGCTCTCTGCCCTATGTATTTTTTCCCAAGTGAGAAGTGAAATACACAACTTTAAATAAAACTAAAAAGGTCGGTGCAATTCTATATAATTTGGCATAATTAAACGTAGCTATTTTATCCTACTACAATTTACTGTTTTACTCTGTATGCCTACAATTTAAATACTTACAGTGGATTCAGATGGTTTATTTAAGAGAAGTCTAACCCACACATGCAGGATGCAGATTTACAATTATCCCAAAAAGAAAATAGGAAACAAACTCGGCAAGTTCAAGTTGTCTGACTAAACTTGTGAGAAAAAATATAGAACAAAATAACATTATGAAAACAACTGTATGTACACAAGTATATTGTGCATTAGGGAGTTTAAAGTGTGACTATGAACTAGGTGCAGAATTGCAGTATTTTATCAGCCTTAGAACTTCCCTATGTGTTTTTCAAGTGGCTGTTGGTACTATGCTATAAATACCTGTGCATTCTGCCAGGAAAACCTTTTGGGTGACAACACTATTTGTTGTGAAAAAAAGGGAGCCTTTAGATGAACTGTAATCTATGCCCCACATGTTTAGTTAAAATATACATTATTAAAACACTAATAGACAAAATCTACAAATATGACATTGCTTTTAAAAACGCTACTGGGGTTTTCCAGGTTTTTCCTTTTAAAGGAAACACTATGCCTTAAAGTCATATTAAACCAATGAATGTTTTAAGTAAAATGCATAAGCATAATTTACCTACTTGCCTAATTGCTGTTTCATTCTACTATTAAAGCCCCTTTTTTCAGCTAAATTATATATAGAAGTTCTCCCTATATACAGTTATGCACATAGAGTGACTCCATGCTTTCCTGGGTCTCCCTGGAGCCCCCCTTATGTGCACGCTCCTGGTTCAACTCTGTGTACACAAAGAGCTGGCACAGAACAGATAGCTTTGTCTGTAAACTGCCCTGTCCCGCCCATCAGTTTTTAGTACTTGACTGTCTTCATAGAAGTGACCCTTTTCCTTTAGATGTAGGTATACTGCCGAATCCTGACCAGAGGGTTTTGCTCTTCTATGCTGTGCCATAAGCTCATAAGCTGGTGTAGCTTCTGTTTTGTTTCACCGACATACAAGACAGTCAAGTACGCATCCTAGACAGGGAGGAGGACTGGTTTAAAAGAGGTGAAGCCAAGCTTGAATAGAGGTGGGGGGGAGACATCTATTGTCTGCCACACACACAATGTTGTTTTAACACCTCTCTCTGGGCAGGTTAATAACACCTCCTAGACTCAAATTATGCAAATTAAATCCACACCTGGTTGTGACAGATTATGTGGATTGGAGCGACATTCACCATATTCCCTTTTGTACAAGTCATTCTGAATTGAGAAAGCTGGTTGGATGACAAGTGAAACGCCTTCAAGAAAAATACAGCAAGTCCAGTTGCCTTGACTGGACTTACTGTAAAAAAAAATCAAAATAGGGGCAAACTCCATTTATTGTGCTGGTTATTTAAAATAAATGGGGAATTATTCAATTATGAACACATTGTCAAAATATAAAAATGTATACATATTTAAATGTTAAAGCAAGTTTTCTAAGATCCTTTATTAAATACTTTAATTTCCATCATTTAGGGATGTCGTTGGGTATGGAATCAAGACTATAATTTAAATATACTTCAAGCAACTTTCATGAAAGTCCCTCTTTTAAATTGAAGGTTTAGGATTAGGTTGATGGTACACTAATATTTTGTGGTTTTCGTTAAAAACATATTTTGGAACATAAACTTTTTGGCTCAACCAACATTTCTTGAAACATCCAATGCTATCCGATATGAGATTTGTGGGTGGCAGAGCCAGGGTCCTGGTGGCAGACTACAACTTGTGTGGCCAGATTATGTTGTGTGGGGAGATTTAAATGGCCTTTTCAGCTAAAAAATGTTTTTTCTTATTTGTGTATCACTCGGCTGTAGATCATCAAATCATTTGTGAATTAGTGCTGACACTGTCTTTCCATCTGGAGGGTGGCTACTTTTGTTCCCCATGATCCCCGTGTGTTGTAAAGTAGCCACTGCTCCACCCTCACTTCCTTGATGAACTACAATCTCACATTTAATTTACCAATTTGTATGGAAGTTATAGTCTAACTTGGTAGTGGTACTTTACAACATACACATGGACCATGGGGAACAACAATAGCCACCCTCCAGAAGGAAGGACAGTGTCAGCACCAGTTCAGAGATAATATGAGGATCTAAACTGGGCCGATGCAAGGACTTTTGCCTACACAGGCAAAGGTGCATTTTTGCACCCCCCTCCGCTTCTGGTGATCTCAGGTTGCTGCCTCTGCAGCCTGGCACTAGTGCTGGCCCCGAAGCCAGCGAGGACAACTTGTGGCTCCTCAATGAGGGCCCATTCACACCATCCAGTGGGAGAAGGAGAAGCAGTGGCTCCTCAATGAGGGCCCATTCACACCATCCAGTGCGTTCATCTCACAGTCCCATGGCATGAACACACTGGACCACTTAATCTTACCCTCCCTATGTTCTAGGGTGGGAGGGGGTGTGGCGGTGCCATTCATGTCAGTGGCACCGCAAGCACTATACTGAGTATTTGGGTGAGTACTTGTAATCGACAAATGCTCCCGATGCTTGTACCGATACTGGAACTTCCATTATCAGTAAGCCGGGCGGCGAGTCATTACACGCCACCCAGCTTCCTGATTGGCCGGGAAGCCGGCTCCATGCTCCCTCGTCACCAGTAAGCATAGTGCTGGCTTCCCAGGGAGCGGGTAATGACTCGCCCCCCGGCTTCATGATTGGCCATGAAGCCAGCTTTCTGGCCAATCAGGAAGCCAGGGGGCGAGTCAATGCCCGCCCTCCAGCTTCCTGATTGGCCAGAAAGCCGGCTCCATGCTTCCTCCTCACCTGGTGATGTGGGACCGGGGATGTCATTACATGTTGCAGGCTGATGTTTCCAATTCAGAATATTGTGCCCTACCTAATCATGATCTGTATACTCTAAGCATTAGAAAAGTAGCTGAGGGGCTTCTGTGACCGCCATATAACTGGGCAATTCCATGGAGGTAACCTCTGTGACTCCTAATCATGTGCCAATGTTTTTATCTAATTTTGCTTTTTTTTGGATTATCATTGTAGCAAACACTGTCCAATGTCCAAACAGATTCTTCAAATCATTAAGCATCAAGTAAAAATAAATCTTTGAAAATCTAATAATAATAATTGGCATCAATCTTCATATTTAGTTGCATGTATTAATCTAGGAAGATTATGTCTACAAATTAAAACTTCTGGAACTTTTCCTCTGCCAGAGTTTTTATTGAATACTTACAAAATAATACATTTACCTCCTTGGAGCTTTAAGCATATAATTGGAAAAATTGGTACATTGTCGAATAGAGAAAATGACCTTGTTAATGAGTAATGTTTGTGTCGGGGGTATGTTTATTACATCTCAAACTTGTTTTCTGGGCTGCCCACAGAGCCCTGTTAAAAGATAAGCTTAAACTGTTGAGCTGGGAGAGCCATCAGCAACTTCTCATTACTGTGCCATCTAGCAATTTATATTACTAAGTGCCATTAAAGTAGCAGATGTACTATTTTCAGAATGACTAAGCACCATTAAGCTACAAAGCAACATTTTAATCAATAATTTAATTCTGGAAAGCTGTAAAATGTTAGGCTTTTTGTAAGCCCTTAAAAAATAAAATCTTCAAGCGCCTTCATGGTCACATGCTTCCAAAGGTTTCAGTTGCCATGTACAAATGAATAAATAAAAATCAGTTAGTAGTGACAATGACTTTTCCCTGTGGTTCTATGGCAATGTGAATCACCCATTCTATCTCAGCAGCTTAAAGTGGAACTATGGGCAAAATTAAATATAATGCAGTACCTGGTGATCCGATGAGTAAGTCTGATATTTTTCAACTCTCTTTAACAGACCAAGCACTGTAGAAAATATGGAAGTTAGAGGGTTGAGACAAACCACACACTTAATGGGGTGCTTGCAATGGGTAGCTTTTATTCAATTGACTACAACCTTTATCCCAAAAGAAAAAAGTGTGAGTGTGTCTGTAACTGCGTCCATGTTAGCTGGAGGTAGGCTTCGATTTGTTAATCACTTAGGAAAAGCACATCTACCATTACCCTTTCCATAGGTTGACAATGGTACCGTCCAAGTGGCTGCATTGCTCCTCCATAGAGCAGCGCCACCATAAGACATGAAGTGTGTTAATGGCCGAATCACCTGGTGAAAATGAAGGGAAAAAAACCTATTGCAGCCACCACACCAAAAGAATTGGTAAGCTGCAATATATTGCATTTTTAGTTTTAGACATCCTTTAAAGAGTATTTTCATTTTTGCAGTCAAATTTGAGAAAACCCTGCTATATGTTTATGTGTTCCCATTCACACAGCATGACATGATCTTACCTTTTAGATGTTTTGTTGCATCAGGCAAGATGGCTGAATCCAGGTTTTTCCGAGTACCTTCACAGTGATCTGTCCTTATAGAAAGACCTAGAACTGAAAATCAAGCTTTGTTCTCTCATTAACTTCATTACAATAGAATGCAGAAGCCAGAATGTAGTTCCTTTAACCCTTTGTTAGGACAGGAAGTGTTTAAATCTACTTTACAAATTATAATGAAATCTGCCAGCACAGTACAGACAGAATTAACAAACCCCGCACAACCCCTCCTAACAGTACAGAGAAGGAGAAGCAAGTAGGAACTTTAACACTTCAGAAGCCAAGTAGAAACCCTAACCCAAGTAAAAGCAATTTAAACTGCAAGAAGGATTTTAAATATGTGTTTAGCTTATGCTGTGTGAATGGGAACATGGAACAAATGTGAGACAGGTGTTATTCCAATTTGTCTGCAATAGTGGAAATACACTTTAAGCTAGTCACATTCGGTAATTTCCATTGGAATAAAGCAACAAATATCGAATTGCTGCTTTCAGGCCATCATTTGATATACAGTATATGTTTTGGTTTTTTTTCCAGTACTGGGTCTTTTTCTGGTGATTGAAGTTAAGAAATATATTTGCTATATAATTGATTAATGCTTTACATATTTTCCTATCCATATCTTAATTGCATACATCTTTTATCTTACCCTTTCATGTTGTACCCCTTAATTTTTCTTTTACAATGATTTCTTCTCTATCCCCTTTGTACACTCAAGCTTACTATGTGGCTGTCCCTTGAAGTTTCTCATGTCCCTATCACTTCACATATTGTTCCCCCACTGCCTCTGGCCATCTGTTTATCAGTACATGTCCCCTCATTATTGCCTTCTCTTAAACCATCGGTCCCCCTTTTTATATCTGACCTGGTCATTATTTTCATCCATCCCCTTGCCCACTTACCACTATTCTTGAGTTGTTTTAATTTTAATGGAAACCTGCGCTAAAAAAATATAGAGGCCATCATTGCTGATCTTTTCTGAAATGCTAGTGGCCTGGCAGTCATGCAGAACCTCTGACCTCGGTACGTTTTGAGTCATTTACCTAGAACATTCAAGTGGAATCAAAGCTTTTTATTTACATACTTGTTCATGTGCAATGATTCAGAAATAGGTTAAGCCTTTAGGTTAGCATGAAAGCCAGACATTTAGCATTTGCAGAAGTGGAGGTCAGCAATGGCAACTTCTTCTTTCAGGACTTGTCTCCATTAAATAGCCACGCATAGATTCACCTCTACTTCAGCCGCAGTTCCTAAGAGGTATTTTCTCCCATATTTATTCCTTGTTCTAATGACTACCAACTTCAACTGCATATGCTTTTAAAATATTTTAACAGGAAATAATGAGGACTCTTTCTAACTGGGACACAGCAAAAACACATTGTAGTAGTTTGAGGAAGGTTTAGAACTTTTGATAATGTTTTTATTGCTGTTCATGCCTTCCCGTCATGATGATGCCTGCACCCCCATTTCTCCTATGGGTGTCATTAGGGCAGAAAGTAAGAGAAAACCTCTGTAATAGAGTCCCAAAATGTAGTAAATCATAACAGCTTAACTCTTTCCCTCTCGATCAAAAACTTAAAAAAAAAATAGCCAGAGTTAGTCTTTAAATTATATACACATTTATTGTGTCATGTACAATCTCTTGCATTGCATTTCCTGGCCAGTTGAGGCACTGGTAATTAGGGATGCACAGATACCAGTTCAGATACTTGTCATTTTCACGAGAACTACCAGGGTTGCAGCGTTAAAAATTAGGGTTAAAAATTACAGCTGCCTCCTCACTTTTGAGTTGTTCTCTAGTCCAGTGGCTGGAAAAGTATCTGTACTTGTACCAGGTAATGTACTTGCTATCTGTGCATCACTACTGGTAATGTATGCCATGTCAAAAGTTCCTCTGGAAACAGCGAAATCTCACAAGATCTTGGGGAAAAGACCGTTAGCTGACTACTGTCTCATGTTCAACGAGGCCGATACAGAGATATCTTAAATGCACAGGCATGGGATCTTCTTGTTCATCATAACTCTGGGAAGTAAAGGGAGAAATAATTTTCTACCCTTCCTAAAAATTCTCGCTAGGGTAAGAGCGCTGAATAGAGAAGGAAAGTTAAAAGAATTGGAGGAACCAAAAGGTTGCACCGAACCATAATTGTCTTCTTTGATGATCAAATTTTTTAAAGCCTGCTACACTTTGTTTTTGCAAATCCAGGTGAAGGTCCACTTTAAAAATGCCTGACCTGTTCTGACATTTGGATTGGTGATATTTGCGACTATCAAGATGTTAGCACTGCTGACCATTAATATGCCAGAGTGCTAACAAGATGCTTTTACACCCATTTTTACATTTGCATTCTTCTATTCATGTATTCATATCTGTGAACTAAGTTATTGAAATATGTTTTATTCTCAAAGTCAAGTAAATAAATAAACGTTCTGCTCTAATGCTGTTTTTGATTTCAGAAATTACTTCTAGCATTTTTCCTGTAATTGCTACAGCTATTGAATATGATGCTCAAGATGAACACAAATATTTAACTATAGCCATAAAACCAAAAATGTGTCACATTTTTTGACCATCTGCTTTGAATTTTGTCTTACTGGTGTTGTAATTATTCTCAGCTTTTGTATGATCTGCCTAATGAACCATATGTGGATAAACTCAGATAGTTGTAAGTAACTGTGCCAATACACAATTTAAAATGATGTGATTACTGTGAAAAGCAAAGACATGCATTGGCACTAGTTTTTAGTCTTACTTGAGGAAACGCATATAGCTTAGATATGCCATGAACTCTGTGTTGTGAATATTTGTTTCATTTTAAAGTATGTGTACACCGAATCTCTAAAATCTCATATAAGCTTTAAAAGGTGAAGTTGAGTTACATTTTTGTGTTGTTATGAAGACTAAGGGACACAACTTTCACCAATGAGGTGTGTCTGCGGTCATGGTGGCTACTGCTCATCATAGAATTCCTCCCACTAAATTTCAGCTTCAAACAGATATAAAAGACACAAAGAAGCTCTGTATTCATGAAAACCTTCTTAAATCTGTTTTTTATGTAGGCAGTGTAGGTACCTCACTTTCATTTGGCATAAACCTATTGCCTTTCCTGTACAGAAGAACTCTGGGAAAGCCAGGTGTAGCACAAGGAGCCAACTAATTATATTGCAGTGCAAAATAATTAATCATAGGATAAAGGTGCCCATACACCTTGCGATTATCGTACGATAATTGTGGGAAATCCCACGATCGTACGATAATCGCAAGGTGTATGAAAGGCGTGCAACCGTTTTTACTGTACGGTCGCATGTCTTTTATCGAACCAGCATGCTAGAAAACCCGCCGAGAATCGTACTATTCTCGGCGGGTTTAGCCTGCTCATTCGACAACTGCGGAACGGGCCGGTGTGCGCACGCGCACACTGCCCGTTCAGCATTGCGGTCATCGCAAGCCCGCACCTCCAGGGGGCGGGCTTGCGATAATCGCAAGTACGATCTGTCTGTCCAAGATGGGCAGATCGTACAAGCTTTTAATTAGCTTACAACCATCGCAAGACAAAAGTCTTGCGATGGTTGTAAGGTGTATGGGCACCTTTAGAGAGAGCAGAATGACAGAGAGTTGAAATTATCAGCTTGCTGCTCTCCTACCAATTTAAACCAAATAAAGCTCAACCCATTGGGACTTTTTCAGGTGCCACAATAATATAACCACGTATATGTAAAATAAGTTATATTTTAATTATCACAACAATTTCACAATGGTCATACAAAAATGATGCTCAAATCAAAGCAAACATCTTCATCTCCTGTGCATATAAATAAATATAACATCTGAGCAGCTACAGCCTCCCCCCAATAACAAATCATTGACAATCAATATATCACATTCTCTTACAAAACCCTTTTGCCATAATAGATCATATCCGATGAGTGGGGATGAAGGACAATGAAATGGCTTCCACATGTTTCACAGACTATGATGCCTGCTTCTTCAAGATGTAGATGTATCTAATGATATTAATTTCAGCAATTAGTACATCAGAGTGAACTAGTATCAAACATGTCTGTAATATACAAATTGCAGACACTAAATATACTGTATATATTATCTAAAGAAGTCCACTGTTGGGCACCACACTCAGATAAGAGTAAAACTGCCTGGTGCACTCAAGGCAAGTAATTATAAACAATCCAGTGGAAGAGGCATTAAAGTGTCTTGTAATGAAGCAACATAAATACGAGGGTGAGTCAAAAATTATCCACACTCTGGTTATATTAAAACTTCTGTTATCCTGTTGGTCTTATCAGTGCTTTCCGTTCAAGGCTACTATCTCCCCAGTCACTGCTGTGCAGCTGTGAACATGTTAAGTCAGTTAATTTGTAACTGCGGTGCGAGAAAAAATGAATGACCCACTTGTGATGTGTGCATGAAAGAAGAGCAGCGTGCAGTGATTCCTTTTTTGTGGTCTGAGGGTGTGCCTGGTGCTGTTATTTATCGAATAATTTGTGTGCAGTATGGAGAAAGTGTTTTGTCGCGAAGAAGCGCGAGTGAATGGATAGAGAAGTTCAAGGAAGGTAGTAGAAGTGTTATCCATCAAGAAAAATGGCCCACACTGTCGACACTCTGCAAAAACGTTGTTTTGAGGTGTTAAAGCATCCTTTCTACAGTACTGATCTTGCTTCATCTGACTTTCACCTGTTTGGTCCCTTGAGCCCTACGAGGATGAAAATTCATCTCTGATGAAGAAGTGAAGACAGTGGTTCATTCGTGGCTCGCAGCTAAGCCTATAAAATTATTTAATGAGGGAATACAAAAGCTTGTTGACAGATGGACAAAGTGTATTGAAAAGGAAGGAGACTATGTCAAAAAATTATGCATTTGCCTTTTCTAAAAGTTGATTAAAATCTACAGCCAGAGTGCGGATTATTTGGCACTCACCCTCGTACATTCATTATTTAATGTTTTGACAAGTCACTGATTGTCTTAACAAAAGACGAGCAGTGCCTTATTCATGCATCGACCAATAAATGTATTCATGTTTTATCATTAGAAGACCTGTGAGTGCCTCTTTCACTGGAATATTTATATATATATACGTTTTAATTAGATTAAAAAAATCTACATTATTAGGGTACCAGTATTCCTATTCCTTAATGTACTATACCTTTCCACACGTATGTGGCTGGATAATCAGATATCCTGAAGGGAGCTCTCAAACGAAAGCCTCCCTAAGAGGACACTGGGAGGGGGAGTGCCCTTCTTTTATCCCCTATCCCAGTTAATTGCTTATCATTGCAGGTGAGCTGGTGTGTGACATCACTGGGCTGTGTCAAAAGCCCCACACATGCTCCCTTCAGTCCCCCTGTATGGCAGAATCTAGTGTGGGCTGCCTGGAATTCTTCACCCATGCATTCCAAAATGCCGAAGTGACCACCACCAAGCTGAATTGCTTCTCCTTTCAAAGTCCTGTCACAAGCTGTCCTGCCAAACAGGGCTGTGCTGTACGGCAGAGCTGTGTGAATCCTAGGAGTGCGTAGACAGAAATACACAATCATTTGTCAGGTAAAACAGCTCCTGTATATGTAGGTCATCTGTGCATTTAGCTGTTTGCTTGGAGTTCAGATGCCATAGGTCATTTTCCATATACTGTATATAAATCTTCAGCTTTCATTAAAATATCTGGCTATATTGTCACTCACTCTACAAGTCATCATGTAGATGCCCATTGTACAAACATTGTCCACACATGTCACTATCAGGAAAATTGCACTGAGCAATGTCACGTAGCCACTGCTGGAGTGCATGCATGTAGACAGGAAGTGACCACAAAGAGGCTGCAGGAGGTCAGTAGCACTGAGATGTAACAAAGGATTAAAAAAAAAGGTTAAAACAAAGTTTTTCTATAAAATAAAGGTAAGACATTTACCTCATTGGCCACCCCCTAGTCAAAGCAAGCATTTAATCTTGGTGTCCTACTGCAAGGGTAGGTTTTTCTCCAGCCTGGAGTTCAGCTTTAAGCACTGCATTTGCACAAAATTGCCTGGTCAGGTACCCAACCCAACCTGAGACTGGACAATGAAGAGGCAGCAAAATACTGAGCTGGTCATTTTGCTCTCACCTCCTCTATTCAGAGGCTGACTGCTTTGTGCAAAGCAATGGAGCTCAATGTTGCACTTCCACTCCAAGGTGGTTAAATTAGGCTAATATCATGGCAGATGTGTTTTTTTCTGTGGCTTGGGGTACCCAGTGAATCCTCAGTTAAAATGTGTCTGCTTTTTCAACATGTGCTGGGCTCATTTGTATAACTAAGTGGCAATCAGAACCAAATGTGACATTAACAGAAAGAGCCAGGAGTATGATTTAATGTTTGTAAACCAAGCTGTAACTGCTCCCAATCCATAATCCTCCACAGATATAATAAATAAAAGTTTGTTTATTAGAGTATGACTTGCTAATTTGTAATGAAAAATTAAGAACGTGACTTCAACAAGATAAGCTGATACTTTGAGAGGATTAAAGGAGAACTATGAGATGAGTGATTTCCACTCACCTCATAGTTCTAGCCGACCTGTGACAATGATACTGTCACAGGTCGGCTCAGTAGATCGGGAGGTGAGCAAACACATAGCGGGTTCGCTCACCTCTCGATCCTGTCACGGCTCTGTGCCGTGACAGGGGGAGGGGCTGGATTCCCCTCTCCCCGCTCCGATCTGCCAGCGCTGACTGACAGACGGGGAGGGGGCGGGTACAGCTGGCTCTGCCTCTAGATAGGCAGAGCCAGCTGTCACTCACGCAGCTGGGCGGATCCCGACGTCCAGGTCGGGATTCACTCCAGCTGCGGCGTCTCTGAATTCATGCTGACACTGTCCTTCCTTCTGGAGGGTGGCTACTTTTGTTCCCCACGGTCCCAGTGTGTGTTTGTAAAGTAGCCACCACTCCAAGCTTCCTCAAAATGGACTACAGTCTCAATACAAACTAGTAAACTAAACATGAGATTGTAGTCCATCTTGGGTGTGAGTTTGGAGGAAGGAAGGACAGTGTCAGCATAAATTCAGAAATGATTTGAGGATCTACAGCTGAGTGATAGTTAAATAAGATGGATAATTGTTAATAGTTAAGGTACTTAAATGCATTTTTAATATTTAACTCCTGAGTGTAGTGTCATTTTAATGGGATGTAATTAATGTTTATCAGAAAATTACCCTAAAGTTGTCTATATATTTGAATTTCAGCTGGTTTATGAACTGGCCAAAAATTGCTCAGTGGGTATATCAGCACCCTTCTGTCCATCATCTTCAGCTGCCGTCACTGTTCGGTGTTCTGACAGTGGGCCGGGTGCTGTCAGAATACAACAGCCCCGTGGGAGATTCTTCCCACATTGCTGTTTAGCGTGGATGAAGAAATATGGTTTTTTTGTTTGTTTAGCCTTTAGGTTGAACGAAAAAAATCTAACAGTGTATGGCCAGCTTAACTCTTCCATTAGGTTGAGAAAATCATATTTCACATATTTTGTGTTTTGGTGTCGTGGCTCCAGACTAACTAATAAAAGAGACTTTTATTGCTTTGATTGTTCTTTCATTTGTAAGCAATTCTTTTGTATGGCTCTCTAAAATGTTTTATTTCATATTTTTGGTGTGGAAAGTAATCACAAAATCAAAGCGTGGAATCTCCTTACTGTAAAGTCATTGGGGGGAATTTATCAAAACTGGAGCAGACAAAATCTGGAGCAGATTTGCACCAATCAACTATTCTGTCTCATTTTCAAATCTTACCTGAGCAAAGAGATGCTGATTGGTTGCCGTGGGCAACTGCTCCAGATTTTGTTTGCTCCGGTTTTGATAAATCCCCTCTGTTGTCTGGTATTTAAAAATGTTGAAGCCAGGAAAGAAAAACTGTTCTAACAACAAAATGTTCTCCTACATTAAAGGCAAAATTGTCTTCTGCAAACACAAACACTTCGGTTTTTGCAAATGAAGGAGGACTTGAGAGCACTGCAGACAGTGGCTGTCTTGAAAGAAACAGTGATTAGTCAGGAATGACTATCCAGCATCCTGGAAAGGCCTAAAACATATGAAGAACTCCTAGTCTGGCAATAAACTGCTGGTTTGAATGTTCTCTTATATCTGTAGGTACTCTAACTAGATTACATATCCTAAACACTTTAGTCAAAACATAAATACTTAATTTTTGTGGGGAATATAGCGTAATTTTAAATAGTGTTATATAAACTATTCACGCCAAATTATGCAAAGAATCATTTGCTTCAAATCACATGCCCCACCAGGGCATGCCGTATTACATACACAGATGCAAACGTGTATATAATATGTAGCTACATTTAACAAGCAAATGTTACTATGAAACAAAAACAAGCATCATATTGAAGTGCTGCCCTGGTTTTATGCTTTATAAACAAAAACCCACGCCTAAAATGTCTATATATCCAAAGGGAAAAGATGTATTTGCATACAGCTGATTTTAGTCAGCCATGTTTTACTGCATTGGTGGACTGGGATGGGTGTAACTTGCTGTCGAACACAATTTCATGAACATCTCTGCACCCTTACTTCCTTTTAGGAGACTCCACATTCAGCTGTGACACTGAATTGCAGGTGGTTTATGTAGAGTATTCAGTCTGTACTATGATATCATTCAGTAGTGTGATGATCTCCAGGGGAGATAGACTCTCTCTGCCTTAGTATGCAATTAAAGATATTACTGTCTTTGGCAGCCATATCCTTTGATAAATGTCAGATTTCTTGTACAGCTTAAATGTAACAACTAATGTCATGTCTTTTTAATTCTTAACATTTTGAATTGGCAAATAGAGCTGGATGGCACCTTCTTCATAAAACATTAAATGTATCTTATTGTAGCTGCATCAAACAAGTTATTTAAAAAAAAAAAAAAAAAAAAGATGCAGCATCTCAGATATTGTATTTATCAAGATTCATGTGATGAACGATATTGAAAATAGCAGAATTAAGGAGAGCAGGCTTGGTTTCACCTCCAAACTACATTTGCCTGAGATTTAGAATTCTTCTTGATTTTAGTGATCTCTCCTTATCACAGTGCGTACAGAAATAAATCCAATACTAATATACATATGTAAGTGATTGAACTGGGCAAAGGTGATTTGCATGCTTGCACCTCAACCATATAAACACAAAAGTCATATTCCAAAGTGAGCAGTCCACTGCTGGCTTCAATTTAAAATTCAGTGTGGAACTGCTGTTTTAATTCACTTTTTCCTCTAATGATGTAACCATCAGCCCTGGAATAATTAAGCGTAATAGCATAGGGAAGGATGTTCATGACCCCCTGCACTCTCCCCTTGACGTAGGCATGCACCCCCAAACTCCAACTGCCATAAACCCTTTAAAGAAAGTAATTATGTAGGTTGGCTCATGAAAGTGCTTTGGGCAGTGGGCTGGAAAGTAGCAAGAGAATAGAGTATACCTCTTGTAGGAGTTGTCAGCTGCGCTACTTTCTCTGGCCATACACGTCCCTTCAACTACTCCTTTAGTAAGTCTCGGCATTTGACGATATCAGGGTGTGCATGCTTGGGGAAAGCATCGCTGCTATGAACTCCCACATACAATGATGCCAGTGCTGCCTTCTGTAAACCACATGGGGGTGGGTAGGGAATTGGTCACCAGGCCCATAAGAAAGCTGGGGAAGTGACTGGTCACCTTAACAGGAAAGTACACTGCAGAAGTGATTTCTGGCTCTTTGGATGAACCTTTTTATTTGGACAAAGAAACCTTTTTTTCAGCACAAGTTCACATTATTGCAACTAATGCAACATTTCTACTATGTCCTGTTAATTTCATTTATGTGCATGGAGTTTAGCTTTAATACTAACTGGGACCAGGCTTACTGTACAGTCTGTAGCAATCATGTAATGCTGGCGGGTTTTTTTGTGAGCCACATACGGCCCTCTTACTCCACTTTGTGGTCCACCTCCAATTTGCGATTCAAATTGAATGTGGTCTTAGCTGTTTTCAAGGTGATAAAGGTTGCAACGCCCTCAGGCAATGTTTTATATGTTTTACAGAATACATTTTTGTAGATTTCAATTATTACTATAATGTTAATTACCTAAATTCTCCGGTCTTTTTCTGAGTTTTGTTTTTCTCATTTATATCTTTTTGTTCTGTTTTATCAAAACATAAGGAACATAATGCATACAGACCTACATATTTTCATATAAGGCACAGGTAAGATTGTTGTAGTATCTCGGCAAAGAGGCAAATTGAAATGAACAGCACTGTCAAGTGGAGGGTGTAACTCACCTTAAAAAAGATAAAGCCAAGGAAAAGACAAGAGACAAATTGCAGGATTGGAAGGAAAAGATAATGTACGGAACTGGCTGCAGCTGAATAACATGTGTTATATATCCCATAGAAATGACATAGTAAAGGTAAATTGGTTTGTAATAGTCTATCAATAATAGAGATATGGACTTAGAGGTTCACAGTTTATTATTAAGTCCTACATTAGGATATAGTTGAAAGGTAAAGATATGATTTTATGAAAATGAACTATCCAGCCCAGCTTTTATAGCAATTACTATGCATGCCCGCCCCTGCAGGAATTAGTCAATTCTTCCAAGAAACACAACTTATTTATTTTCTCAAACCTCTCTCGCAAGGTAGGAGTTTGGGATGATTGCAAATAACAAGGAATGAGTGGCTTTGCTACATTCAAGAGAAATGGGGCTATTTGTCTAACTTGGATGAAAAAGATGCCAGATTAGCCCAGGAGTCTTTTACGATCCTGGTGATGCTATGTGATGAGATTTAGGATTGAATGCCAGTAATTCTGTATCTGTGAACACCTCCAACAAATATGGACAAAGTTCCAATGGCACCGCAATTCCTCCAGCAGTTGGGTGATGTCACTGGAGAGTAGACATGGATCCTTGGAGGAACATTGTACCATCTTGCTACTACTTTAAAATTTAGTTCTACCATATTGGTATCTGTTGGAGAATGTTTGTTTTCTGTTCGTCCGTAATAGATAGGATTAGTTCTTGTTCACATTTTTCTTGTTCCCAGTAAGGAGGGTTTTTAGAGACTGTCTAATTTAATCATACACAGTGCCGTATCTATGGTAAATAGCACCTATGGCAAGCACTGAAACTGCATCCCTGTACAAATATCTGACACCCCAGACACACAGGCTAAAGCTGCTAGCTTGTGCACTCAGACACACATACAAACTTGAGCTGCTGGTTGGTGTAAAATAAGAACGTGCAGCACAGTGTACAGTATGAGATTGTGTGGAATATAACTTGTAAAACAGCATGGCATACAGAATGAGACAGTGTGGAATAGGGAACATGCAAGCATGATATGTGGAATGAATCGGTATGGAAAAGGGAAGGTACAGCATGGGGTGTGGAGTAGGGAATGTACGGCATGGCATATGGAATGAGAGGGTGTAGAATACAATATGTATAGCATGGTATGTGGAATGAGATGATGTGGAATAGGGAAGGTACAGCATAGCCTGTGGAATTAAATGGTGAATAGGGAAAGTACAGCATGACATATGGGGGTTGATTTACTAAGCACATAAACACGCCATGAACACGCCATGCAAAAACACGCCGACTGCGCGCATGCGCGCAGTCGGCGTGTTTTTGCATGGCGTGTTCATGGCGTGTTTATGTGCAGATGCTTGATAAATAGCACAAACACGCGCGCATGGCGTATTACATTTCCAAGGATTCAATGGGGATGTGCAACAACCATGAGCATAATTCCCTGAGGGAAGCCCAGGGGTTAGAGCTACTGCCCCACCGCACCCATGTCCCCGGTTCAAATCCTGCATCAAGTGAGTTGCATTTATCCACATACAGCAATGCAAATATCCACCCAAAAATCAAAACTGTTGAATCTACACACCCAAAAATATAGTAGTAGATATATGCCTACACCACCAATCGAAATGTGTACATTATTTATATGCTGCTGTGACAGAGTTCAAAATGGTACATATTCACCTGCGTAAATTCTGCGCACTAGTAATCGTATCGTGCGCATATATATTCTCATCTTGCGCGTTTATTGCGCTCATATCCAGGCATGTACATGCTAATACATTAAAAACATTTCATTTTGACAGTCTGCACAAGATGATAAAACGTGTGAACTTGCTCATGCACATGCGCAGTTGCCTGGAGCACATCCGAACACGGCACTGGTGTGTAAGTACCTTATTTTGGAATACTGTCTTTTACCAGTTTGTAAGTGTTATGTGGAATGTTTGTATGCACAGAAGCATAGCAATAACATATGTATCATATGTATGATTTGCACATGTATGGCAGTAGTAGAAATATGATTCTAGCACTTGCAATTTTTTATTATAGTGGCGTGCAGCCGATGGCGCATATTACACGACACGCGCATAAGTAAATACATAAAAACGCGCCATGCCTGCGTGAAACCGCGCCATGATGTGCGTGTTCGCTTGGTAAATGCATTTTTGCGGGTTAAAACGCGCACGCAGCCTGCGCGTGTGCGTGTTGGGCTTCGTAAATCAGCCCCATGGAGTGTGCTAGCAGCGATATTTTTGTACCTTTCTAAAATGATCCCAGTCCCATTCAGACTTCCATCATCATGGACCCAGGATTGACAGTGACAGGTTAGCAGATCGGTCCCCTGGTTGGGCCCCGAAGGATGAGGAGAGGTGTGTGCCTCTTTAATTATATTGTACCCCATCAGGCCCTTATAAACTGCTTTAATTGCAATGACACCAAAGCTGATCTGTCCTCCCATGCCAGAGATTAGGAGAGGTGTTCATCTTTTTAGTTAAACTGTCCCATTTAGATCTCCTGTCAACACGGATCCTCAGTGACAGACACCACAACTCATTGCTGCTGTCACATGTAAAGAAAGAGCCAGGGCATAGGAACACTTACACTACTCACTTCCCCTGCTGAGCTCTGCCTTACATGATGTCATAAGTCAGAGTGGTAAAGGAAGTGAGTAGTGTAACTTGCTCCGCCCTTGCTCCTTGTTTATATGTAATGGCTGCGCTGTCTGAAACTGCGAGTTCACGCTGACAAGAGGTTTGAATGGGGCACAGCGTAACTAAAGGGACAAACTCTGCCACTGTCCCTGAGTGGAACATTGCCCCCAGTGTGCCTCATGTAAACCTCAAAAATTTCTGGTTGTGTATTCAACTGACATCCAGGGCACATGCCATGGCTTCTAGACATGTGCACTGGCAAAAAATTTGTTTAGTTTCGGATTTGTGTTATTTCGTTTTTCGGGGTTTGGGTGTGAAAGTCAATTCGGATTCGGACAAAATTCGTTAGCGGTAGTCAGTACGAACGTTCATTTTGTTTTCGTTTCTTATTCGTTTCGTTCATTCATTTGCAACAAAGTGAGATTTGAGCGGAAATTTTTTTTATTTTCTCCTTCTCTAAAGGCACTTTGCTGCAACGAACGAACGAAAAGAATAAGAAACGAAAATGAAACGAACTACCGCTAACGAATTTCGGAAAAGGAAATTCAGATTTGTTTGCATTCGTTATATCTGTAATTCGGAATTCGTATACATCCGAATTTCCGAAAATTCGTCCGAATTCGGAACGAAACGAATTGCACATGTCTACTTCACGTATGCTTCCATACTCTAGATATGTCACTGATCATACAACAATATATATAGGACACACAGTGTGAATGAGTATTCTTGGAGCCTAAAAGCAATTCAAAGGGAGTTAAGTTTTTATTGGTTTTGGTAAAGAATGAATGAAATTAAGTATCTGGTGGTATTTCCAAAAGTCCACGACTCCACGGTAAAGGTGTCCCATTGTTCTTGTAGGTCTTTCAAGGGTCTGGTGTTAGAGCCCTCAAAGAAATCTTTTCGTTAAAAGGTTTAGGAGCATGTCCACGTAAGGTAAGTGGTCATATTTCCCGGGGTAAAAAAAGTCTGTGCCTGTTCATGGAAACAGTAAAGAGCTATAGGGCCATTTATATTTGTAATTAAGAGAATCCTATAATTTTAAGGTATGCCTAGTAAGTGGGAAAGTGTCAGATGACAGATACCATTTCAGTCCTTTTCTGGAGTTAGACCTAACATGGCCTTTATAAGATTTATTTTATTCAGTTTGGTCCACTACTTAATTTGAGTTTCTGGCCTAAAGCAACTCTAAGGATATGTAGTAAGTCTTTTATGTGAAAGCTCAGCCTATCTTGCCTATTAAAAGTTCACTGAACATGGACTTACACTTCAGCCTCCAGAATAAGTGTCTGTCTTATGTATGTTCTATTCCTTGCTATTTGTTTGCAATGCTTTTCTTGTTATTTTGTTTCACTGTTATGCTTTTTTTCATATTAGGATTCTCTTTTTGTCTGTTGTCTTGTCTCATATGTCTTTTCTAATTTCTTGTCTCTCTCAGGCTAAAGTCACACCTCAAAATCAATGGATTTAGAAATAGAACATAACAATAGCATTTTTCAACTGTCCTATAAGGTTACTGTGTATAAAGGTGCCCACACACCTCGCGATAATCGTATGATAATCGCGGGAAATCCTGCGATCGTACGATTATCGCAAGGTGTGTGGAAGGCGTGCGACCTCTGCTACTGTAAGTAAGTACTATCCTTGTCGCACTCCTTACCAATATGTCCCTTGTAGTGGGGGGTGCTCGCAGTGACCACGGATGGCGCCGCGAATGTCAGCAAAAATGTAGAAATGTCACCAGCACACCAATCCTTTTAAAATAGCAAAAGCTTCATTTATTGAAGTTCTTTGTCATATGACCAAACAAGCACTTTCGGGACCGCGCAGGGTCCCTTCATCAGGCTTTAGCATTGACGACCAGTAGCAGACCTTACAGGCTCTGCTACTGTAAGGTCACACGACTTTTATCTTAGGAACATGTTCGAAAACCCGCCGAGAATCGTACGATTGTCGGCGGGTGTGTGGCATGTTCGTAAGATAAATGCCGCACGGGCCAGAGTGCGCAAGCGCACACTGCCCATTCAGCATTGCGGTCATGGGAAGCCCGCCCCACAGCGGGGCGGGTTTGCGATCATCGCAAGTACGATCTGCCTGTCCAAGATAGGCAGATCGTACGTTTTTTTAATTACCTTACAACCGTGGCAAGACAAAAGTCTTGCCATGGTTGTAAGGTGTCTGCCCAGCATTATAGTACTACGTAACTATCCACATATAACGACTAGATTTACAGCAGGAGAAAGCAGTTTCTGGATGTTTTTTTCTGTCTTTACATCTTTTGCTTCATAAATGTAAAGCTGAATTACCCACATATATAATGATTCATCCAGAAACACATTTATGTTACTCCAGTCAGCTATGTAGGATTGTAATCCTTGTTTACAGAATTTTAAGGACATACTATTATTTATAATATTAGAAAGCAGTGATTTTGGTTTTGCTGCCAAACATCTGGGTTGTTACACACAACTCTCTAATGTATTCCATCCAGAACATAATAGAAACTGATAGTGAAGATAGTTGTCAAATTCTGACAGTGAACATAGAACAATAAATTTGTATTGCTTCAGCCCAAGGAAATGATGCAGAAAAAGTATTTGTGCTCTCACATGAGTTTAAAAGAAATATACATTTTCATGGAGTGTGGGAGATATCAATCAAACTTTCTCATTTTCCCACATATGTAGTGGGCCAGTAACAAATGGTGATGTAAAATATATATGTACTGATTATTACCCACTAAGATTGCAAATTTCGGTTAAATATTGACAAAGATTGTATAGTTGTCTTGCCATAGATAAATACTTTGATTGCACAGAAAGAGCAGTCTGCTCACCTTTCCCCCTCCCCAGGCTTTTGACTAGTCTTTCACCCTGTCACTTGCAATACATCCAGCTGATTGACTGTATATTATTTATTGATTGTTATGGCAAAGCTGAAAATTGGTATCATAAACATGAATAGCTTGTAGAATGTTCTAATATTACTCTTACTTTTTTTTAAAAATCTATCCTTGCTTACAAATTTATAAACAAATTTCAAGTAAATAATATGGGACTTTTAAAAATGTAGTGTGGCATGCGCCATTTGCAGATAGTATCTGCAAACACCTAGGGGCATATTTATAAAACTGTATGTGGCATTGACCAAACATTCACAGGTGGTTTATAATTCACTGCAATTTAAAACATATGTTCCAGGAAGATTCACCTCCAGTAAATATGTATTTCATGTCACATCACTTCTTTATATACAGTATATCCCCCTAGAATATCAGCTTTTAATAACATGACCAAAATCAACTGAAAAAATTAGTGAAGATACAATGTCAGGGAACAAGATAGATATATCCAGTTGGTTGACATCTGACAGCTGTTAGTATGTGTATTTACATACACTAGGTGGGAGATCAGATGGATAAATGAGGCTTGATCAGCAGATATACAAATTGATTTAACAGGATTTTGATGTCCATGGTGGATTCAATAAAACTTTGAGATCCATGCCTGTGCAAACTTCCTAGCTCTTGGAACAAAACTAGTGTAAGTGGTTCTTGGACCATTTTCATCCACAATGTCTAAAGCACAGGGCAGAAGATCCAGGGTATATAACTAAGGTATCATGTAAACACAATGTTATATATATTTCTTCTTAATTATTATACACATACAGTATAGGTCTTTGTGGTATTTGCAAATTATAGATTACATATTTACAAACAGATTATTGTGAAATTTCTGTTCCCAAAAGGTCATGTATAATGTCTGAAGAAACCAAACTGGAAGCGATTAAAAAAAATAGGGTTTGAGAAATACCCCCTTGCTCATCTGACTGTCATGGCAGATAGTTTCAAAAAGGTGTAATTATAGGCAATTTTTAAGTTAATAAGACAATGCATTAAAGCCTCAAATGGAATAATCTGCTGGGTCTGTTAATCTGCTGGGTCTGTATTAAAATCTGTCAAAAGGAAAGCAGATTGGCAGAAATCCAATATGAATTGCAGGTTGGCAAAAAAACACCCAAAAACTCCCCACCCCCCTATTTATCCACCAATTTTATGAAAAGAAAAACGTCCAAACCTGTTTTTTTACTTATCTGAGTCCAGTGTCCTCATCTCTGCAGTCTTCTGGATGGCCCTGCCTCTGGACTGCCAATGGGAAGTGGCTAAATCAGTTCCCTGAAGTTCTGATGCAGCACAAATGTACAGCATCGGACACAGTAACATGTCTGCTCCAGAACAAACAATGCTTTTGGGATTTGGCCAATGTTAACCTCCAACATTAGATGGAAGCCTTGGCTGGAACAGGTCACAGCAACCTGATATGTCCACTTTATGTGTTAATGTATGAAAAACTGCTTGTCCAAACACACAGAATAAGCTCTTTAGGACGGACAAACATATTGCAGTGTTAATGTTAAATGAGGAAACTGGTAAACCAAGATTTATACCTATGCAAAATAAAGCAGAATTCATTAAAAGCCGAAACTAAAGGCCCTTTCTGGATTTTCATAAATGAATAAAATATAAATGCCTGCACATATACCCACAGCAGGTTAGTGTAAGTGTGTACAAACATTTAGTTGTCATATTATGTTTAGAAAATTACATTTATTCAAGTTGACAGCAGGGCATGTTTTCAAAGAGCTCACACAGATTCTATTCACTTTTAGGTTACACGTAATCAGTTTAAATTGAATGAGGTGTTGTTGTCACAGAAGGGGTGGGCTTCCTGGCATCAAGTCAACTCTATGGATGTAATGATCTTTGTCCACCCAGCAGAGCTTTACAAAACCTCTTGGGTACCAATTTTTGAGATGAATTAATTAAAAAAAAAAAAAAAGCTATGCATATTGTCATCTTGTAATGCTGTTCTACTGGTTTAGAAACTGAAACACTTTTACAGTTCTCAGATAAGTTTGTCAACTTGGATTTCAGCTTATATAATTACTAAAATTTCAGGTAAAATCATAGTTGCTTGACCTGGCTTTTAATGCTTATAGGGATGTTCAGATATGGTTGTTAAGTTAAAGGGACAATTTGAAGGTTGTGTTAAAGTAGTATTAAAGCATTGCTTTACTTTTTTGCCCAAATACTTACAAACTTCCTGTCCAGTACAGTACAAGATCACGGGGACAGTGCTGTGTCTGTTTGTTCATGAAGACACACACACAGCTTACTAGCACACACAAGTGTGACTGCATAGCACTCTGCTTGAGAAAGGAGTCACTCTAAAACAGGAAGTCCGGACCAGTGCTCAGGGGACCAGCTGATTCTGCAGGAAACTAAAACATTTAAAAATCAAGAAGCAGCATTTATTGTAAGTTATTTCATCAACATTTGAAATAGCTTAAAATCCTTCGGACTATAATATCACTTTAAACCCTAATCAAACTAATCCAAGTGGGCTTTAGCTCTCCTGCCCATCCACTATGACCAGGTGCTGGGCAAGTTCATATTGCTAGGAGATAAGTACCAAGAATATGAAGAATTCTCTGTGCATCTAAACTTGTGTTTGTTAGATTATTACCGTATTTTGCGGTCCATAAGACGCAGGGAGGTCCGGCGCGCCTTATGGAGCACTCGACAGACTAGCTTCTGTCATAGCTTCTATGACAGAAGCTGTGACAGAAGCTGCAGTTAGTGACCGCTGAGACAGGTGGCGCTGTGATTACAGCGCCACGGTCTTAGTGATCGCACAGAGCAGACGAAGAACGTCCGTTCTTCGTCTGCTCTATGGTGATCTCGATCGTCGCCGCTGCTCGGTTTTAATACGAGTGATCTCATTAGATCACTCGTATTAAACGAGCAGTGGCTCCTACTGCTGAACTCGATCGCCGCCGCCGCTGCTAGGCTTTAATACGAGTGATCTCATTAGATCACTCGTATTAAACGAGCAGTGGCTCCTACTACTCGCCCGGCGCCCGAAACTGCATGTCTCGGGCGTCGGGATTCGCTCCATAAGACGCAGGCACATTTTCCCCCTCTTTTTTGGGGGAAAAAAGTGCATCTTATGGAGCGAAAAATACGGTAAATGGCACAGTGTGGTGTGAGGCTGCAGATTGACAGATGTGACTTTAATACATTTTGGCTACTGAGACTGCAGTAGCTGATGGAGCTAGTCCAAATAGAAACTGGAACATGGAGGAAATCTAATGGATAAACCTCCACTTATGCACTCCACTCCCTGCTAGCTCAGTGAAGAGGTCTGGGGCTGCTCAAGATGAAGTAGGTTGTGTGTGTGTGTATATATATATATATATATCCTAGATACCACATTGTGTTCTGCTAGTGTCAGGCTGTATAATTTTCAACCTTCTAAAATCTAAAAAAGGGACATATTACACCACACCCACTGCTTACCGAAACTTTTCTGTCAATATGATGGCATCTCGGATCAGGGCTATTAGGTAGTGTTAAGGTTAGCTTTACAGTACATGGGTTTGGTATTATGCTATAAAACTGACATATTAAACAGAATGGGGACTTGACCTCTCTACAGTTATGGACCTTCATGTTTTATTAGACATCTCTTATTCACTCAACCCAAAACAAGTCTGTAAACAGGAACTATTTAGAGGAACCAGTGTGGTTTAATGGCAAGTAAAATTTCATGCATTTATCTCAGCAACTGGCAATCAATGAACACACAATTATTGCAGTAAATTGCTAGATAGATCTGCTAAGACACACAAAATAACACTTCATGTTGGCATTTTATTGTTTTAATACATTTTATGTGAATATCCTGCCGAGTACTCTTTTATTATAATTATTTATTTTTAATCAGATTGCAGTTGTCAGTACTTTTACTAGCCTGCAGAGTTAATCATCTCTGCATGAACAGAAATTATAAACTGACAGTTTAGAAGTCTAAAGTGTTTTATTACTATTTGCAGAATTAGAGAAGTGTTGGTTTCTGTGTCACTCTGTTTTCATGTAAACCATTAGTGCTGTATTCATGCTATGAGATATGTTCCAGTTATATGACAGAACATTCTTTTCCTACATTTTACAATGGAGGAACCTCTGCATTCATTTTAAGGTCTCTGGGTAATCCTGCTAATGATTATGTCTACAACATACAGTACACAGCTTGATCAATTGCATTGAAGCTATAATAATAAATAAATAATAGTTAGTATTTTTGGACATCCAAAGTGGACACTTTTTTAATACCCTTTGAATGAAATGAAAAAATATTTTCAGTAATAATCTTAAAAAGAAACAAATAATAATAATGGCCAGCAAAGATGTGTACATTTGCAGTATCCCTTTACATAAGTGGTTAGTGAAATAATAGTTCCCTATTCTGGTGGTTAGTGGGAAAAATAGCCCTTTACATTGGTGGTAAATGTAGTACCCCTTACATTGGTGGTCAGTGTAGGGCCCCTTTACACTAATAGTCTGTGTAGGTGGTCAGTGTGTTGTCCATTTTAATTAGTAGTAAGTGCCCCTTATATTGTTAGTTAATAAAGTGCATCCTTACATTGGTGTCCAGTAGAAAAGTGCCCCTTACATTGGTGTCCAGTAGAAAAGTGCCCCTTACATTGGTGGTCAGTGGAAAAAGACCCCTTTATAGTATAGTATCCCCTTACATTGATGGTAAGTGCGTTGTGTAACAGTATCAGCCAAATGATCAGACCAGTGGTGATGTGCAATTTATACTTTACTAAACAATGAAAATCAACATAAATTGCACAGGGGAAATCAAATGAACAGGGGATTGCAATACAGAGCATTAATATCAACAATAAGGAAACCAGGCTTGGGAGAACATAAGAAAACAATTCTACAGCAGTTTTGCAAATGGCCACTAGATGGAGCAGAGTGTTCTGAGTTCAGTTCAGCTTAAAGGAGAACTATGAGGTGAGTGCTTTTCACTCACCTCATAGCTCTAGCCGACCTATGACAATGAGACTGTCACAGGTCGGCTTAGTAGATCGGGAAGTGAGCGAACACATACCGGCGTTCGCTCACTTCTCGATCCTGTCACAGCTCTCTGCCGTGACAGGGGAGTGGCTGGATTCCCCCCTCCCAGCTCCGACCTCCAGCGCTGACTGGCGGAACGGACGGGAGAGGGGGCGGGTACAAGTATTAAAATGACTTGTACTTTGACCATGCCTTATACACTGCAGACAGAGGCTGCAGACCAACTGTTGTCAGCAGTGCTTGTGTCAGGGGTGAATCCAAAGTCTAGTCTCGGGAGGGGCAATGCCAGAAAATAGGAACACAGATCACGGAAGTAAAGAACGTAGAGCACATTCGTAAAGAACACAGAGCTCGGTGGTAAAGAACGCAGAGCGCAGTAGTAAAGAATGCAGAACGCGCTAGTAAAGAATGCAGAACACGGAAGTAAAGAATGCAGAACACGGAAGTAAAGAATGCAGAACACGGAAGTAAAGAATGCAGAGCTCAGTAGTAAAGTACACAAAGCTCAGTAGTAAAGAACGCAGAGAATGTTAGTAAATAATGCAGTAATGTTTTATTGCAATACTTCTACACAACACTGGGCACCTGGAACATTATATAAAGACAAAATCAATACTGACAATAATACTAAAGGATGAATGTTGGGAATTGTGTACACAAGCGCCTAATCCCTGCCAGCTTCAGGTGAGCTTGGTGTACCTGCTACAGAAACCGCATGATCAGCACACCTACCCAGTGCAGACACAGAGGTCTGGCAAGATAAGAAAAACAAGCACTGTTCGCTGGGAGTGCGGTCAACCCACCTGGAAGCTGACAGGACATGGGCACTCTTGTGTACAAACCTGAAAGTGTTGGCAGCCATGCATGAGGCAGGTAGGAGCAGCACACCTTTCCAGTTGACCAACTCATCCTCCTGCTCGTGCACCTGACAAGGCTCCTCATGGTGCTGTAGGCCACCTGTCTATCCCAACTATTTCAATAAGAGGGGTGCTTCCCTCACCTGAGGTCCATGCACCCCACTGCTCTTGATCCAAGGGTTCACCTTGGACAGGGGGAGAGTCCACAAACTCTCTGTGCCCCAGACCGTCATCGCTTTCTGGTACCAGCTCCGATTCTGGTGTGTGGCCATGTCCCATCACCCCAGGTGGGCTCTCTCCTCTGTCTCTCTGCATGGGCTGCAGCCCGGAAATCGGGAAGTGGCTGAACACCATAGAGTTTAAATAATATGGTTATTTTTGCATGTTAAGTTTGTATTATCCATTGTTGGATTCACAAAATGATGGCAATCTGACCGTGTGTGGGAAAGGCACACCTGAAACTGTGTGCAGAAAAGCAAATCCTGCTTTCCTATCACACATTATAGGGGGAGGCATGGGTTATATGTGACAGCAGTCTGGCATTTAGAAGCATCTGCTCACTGGTATTGGGCAGCTGGATTTTTACATAGAAAATCTTTAGCACCAGTTGAACAATGACAACATGACTTGGGTATTTGAAAAAAAGAATGATCCTTTTATTCAGCCTGCCTTGCACTCTTCTATGATAAAAGATAGGTGCTTCACTCACCTAAAAATCCATGCACCCCACTGCTCTAGATCCAGGAGTTCACCTTGGGTGGGGGAGTGCCCACAAACTCCCTGCACCCCAGCTCCTGAGTCCTCCTTGTCCACCTCCAAGTTTAGTCCCACCACTGGCTGCAGCAGGGGTGGCGGCGGCATTAGTGGAAGCCTCTACCCAAGTGGCCATGTCTCACCACAATGTGCGGGCTTTCTCCTCTAGCTCTCTGCACGGGCTGGTGGCCTGTACAGCAGGAAGTAATGGAACGCTAGGTCCCCTGGTAGTTCTGACAGTGCTGGGGGTAGGGAGCCATGGGCTCATACCTGATCATGGGCACTCGGATATCTCAGTGCCCAAGGAAGTGTAGAAGCAACAATCATCTCATGGGGGGATTGCCCCCTCTGGATCCACCATTGGCTTGTGCACTGTCCTGACACTAGCCGATTTCCATCAAGCACATACATATATTTTTTATTTTTGGAATAACTGAGTATACAGAGATTGGTGGGGGTTTGAGGAATGTGGAGTTTTTGTTTTGGTTTTGAAGTCTTTTGGTGCACTCTGTTTTGACATTTTATTAAACTTTTAAGACATTGCAGTTTGATACAGTGAAAAAAGAAGCACATAAACTATACTATCAAACTCTTGTGCCACTGGCCAAATTATACAAAATTGAGGGCTATTTTTTTTAGGAGTGCAATTTCCTAAAGCTTTTAGATCTGTTGTGGCTGCTATTCCCACTGGTCAATTTGTGCCTGTTAAAGCTGGATAGAAAATTCAGGTGTTGTATCCAAAAATATTAAAAAAGCTATTTTTTCTCATTTTATTGAATTAGATTTGGGTGCTTCTGTATTCCATGCAAGCAATCGTGTTTTTCCAATGTCACCTCAACGTCACATAAAAAGTAGAACACTCTCTCTGCTGAATGGTAATTTTAAAAATGAATTTTTGCTCTAGTACATTGCTTAGCTTCCTGCACCCTTTGTTTGATAATGCATTGCCTTGAAAATGACCAGAACTGATTTTTCAGGCTCCCTATCCGTTCTGCGCAAATGGAGACAAAAAGAAAGTTCTTAGTATATTTTCTTTTCAAGTCAAATGTAAAAACAGGTAAATACTGCATTATGGCCACTAGTTGGAGTCGAGGAGCACAGTAAATAAGTATTTCCTATGCTTCTAAGTTCCATTGGTATTTACATAATATAACATTCAAATTGAAAATACAATTATACTAAAAACATTTGTTTTTGCCTCCATTCAAAAAGAATAAATGCTCACAGAGTTTCACAGGAGGAATAGCTCTGCAAATTGTTTAAAAAACCCTCCATGTGAACTATTCAAAGCTTGCATACACATCGTGAAATATTTTTTCCCAATCCTACTATCAGTTGCTACCAGAACACTGTACATGCCTCTAAAACACCTGGTAAAGTCTATCTACATAGCAAAAGCAATGATAGTATGATAGTCCAGCATTCAGCACAATGTAGATGACATCTTTATTCCATTTCTACAGGTGTTTTTTACTCTACAACATAGATTTTTTTACGACAATGGTAACACAGCTGTACCGCTGTAGGAAATTTTACTGTATACGCCTTTTAAAGCCAGCGAAATAAAGATATCATTATTATGGATGTGAATGCAGGACCATCATTTTTATGGATACACAGACTTTCCCACTATTAATGGTCTGAACACCGTAGTAGGAAGTTTATATGTAAAAACGCCAAAGTGGCTAGACTCCTTTGCTGAACCACAAGAATACTGGCTTCAAAGGTTTGAACATCCGTGCATAATATTATATAGCATATATTTTTATCTTGTGTAAATGTTGCATGTTTTTTCAGTTAAAGATAATGATTTAATCATGTATACAATTATTAGTGTGGTCTTGTATTCTTCATGGAGTCTTTTACTTGATGGCTACATATTGATTTAATTATCCAAAGTTATATTTTAATGTGGATTTAGCATAATAATACCTGGGGACAAGGTTTTCCCTTT
>NW_017306364.1:319772-341839 GCF_000935625.1 Nanorana parkeri
GCCTCTAAACAGAGTTTGTGATTTGGGATGTGCAAAGTGGTCAAATTGATTTGTCTAAAAAATTACTGATTTCTCTGTTGGTGAAGCTTCTCTCAGTATTGTTGACTGAGCTGCTTAGGTGAAATCCACCCCCCCCCCCCTTTATTTAATTAGTTTTCTACTTAGAATTCTTTGAATTTGTGTTCCCTTTCCGTATATTTGATTGCTGTGTATTTTTTTTTTTCACTGCAAAAAATGTATAATAATGCGGCTAATGTGGAGTTTTTTTAGGCACAAAAACAGGTCAAGGGTAGTTTACAAGAACTTCTATAATCCTCAAAAGCTATGTAAAGCCAATTTCACTCTTCAAAATCCAGCAAAAACCTTTTTATTGTCATTCTCCCCATTGCCTTTTCACCAAAATTTCAGGGGAATTAAAACACTCATTTTTTTATTTCATATTTATGATAATCTTTTTATTCACTTTAATTTAAGATTATTCTAATATGCATCATTGGATAGTAGATATGATTGTTTTGAATCTTCACCAGTGAAATCCCTTTAACTCCTTTACTGCTGGACCAATGTTTAGAAAAAATTCTCAAACACATACTAAATTGCACATTTTTTAACACGAAAATGTACTGAAACCCCCCAAAACATATATTATATGTTGTATTATTCATATATAATATATATGATATATATGTTATGTTATATATTATTTATATTTTCTGAAAGCAGAAGACCTGTAGATTAAAACTAAAAAAATTGCAAATTGTTATGTTGCATAATATTTGCACATCAAATGTAGATTTTCGGGGGAAAAACACATTTAACTTTATTATAGTGCACAGAAACAAAATATCATCTTCAAATTTTATGTTAAATATAAAAGATTAGACTGCTTTGAGTAATTAAATACCAAATATGTCAAAACTCAAAATTGCATCTGCTAACATAAACTCCTTTACAACTTATTAGCTACTATTAATTCATGCATTCCTTGATTGTTGTGAGGGGTTGCATGCCAATCGTTGCTCTCTTATAGAACTTAATTCACCTCTGTAATTTTCTGGGGATGCTGGGCTTTAAAGTGAACTTATTGCAGTGCCCTGTATGGGTATAGCACAGGTTCATGTTACCTTTTACTGCACATGACTGGGTATTTGTGTTGAAAATTAATGGTAATTATTTTGTTTATTTCATATGAAAGGCACCTTAAAGTATATGTAAAACCAAAACCTTTTTTTTATTTTTCTGCGTCCGTGCTTAGTACATTCTATCTATCCCCTCTCTATCCCCTTATCTCTGGGCCAGAAAGTAATGGGAAATCCAAAATGTTACAGTTGTCATGGGCACAGGATGTGAGGGATAATATTCCAATGGGGACAACATTTCCTGTGACAACTAAGAGGGTATTTTCCTTCACTTTGAAGAGATTTTTTGTTTCAACACAGCAAAACAAAGCAAAAAACAACAACTGAAAGTGGCTTAACTATTAGGTGCTAAACTAAAAAAAAGTTTGGGTTTAGTTTCACCTGAAACATGCTACAGGGGAACAGGGCTGAATCCTGCCCCTGACTTCCCTGGTAGTGGGAGTTTGTGAGTCAAGAAATACATATTTCTCATAAGGGATCAGGTCATTGTTACACAAATGGATACTTTTGCTATGGTGTAACAGACCAAACTATCTATTGTACTTTGTAAACATTATCAGTGCAAACAATGGATATCATTTTGCAAATGTTTCTATAATCCATGTTGCTTTGTTCTGTTTGTATACTTTTAAAATAAAGAAATTAGTTTGCACTCTGGTTTTTCAATGGGAACAAACATCAAAGAAATTGACATTGACAACTGCCAGATACTGTTATAAGAGTTTACAGGAGTGTGCAGAAATGAAATTAGTGTTTTGGTGTGACATTTTAGGAAATAACAATTTTCTTACAGCTTTCTTACAAAAATGAAAAATAGGTTATTTGGACCTAGCTAGATTTTGTTTTCTTTTTTTGTGTAGCACTTGAAAATGATTTTGTTGTTGTAATGCAGTGTTTGTACATCTTGTTTATGTTGTAAATGGGTGTGCAAGGTCTCATATACCTGTGGATAAAAAAAAATGTGCTGTGTATTTATGACAACTACTGTTTACCAGAGGACTGAATAGGAGTTATAAATTGGTCAGAGAATGAAATGTCAAGTCGTGACCCTGCAGACATGTATCTATACATTGGTGCAAATAAACTGTGCCTATCACCTTCTATGATAGATAAAATGTCACAAAACTGTCTAGCAAATGTGTGTGTTTATTTTTTGCATGTAGTAAGTACTGGAACCTTAAAGCCTAATGCCAGACAAGTTTTTTTTAGTTGAGTTGCTGAATTGCAGAGCTGCAAATTCATGCAGTGCCCTGCTGTATGGAAAATTTTAAATGTTTTAATACATTTTTGGTACACTGATTAAAGCACAAACTATTTTACTTTGTACTTTTCCCATGAAATAAGTTATTTCTGTCTTTAACTCCATCCTGTCTCTAGACACTTGTTTAAGGGGGGGGATAAGGTAACAAGAAGGTCCAAACTGCAATAAAAACATTGCCAGCCATTAAAGTCTTTCTTGCTCTAATAAATATGTATTTTTATCATCTGTGTTTCCATTGAAGCGATTTCCATCATTAACTTTCCTGATAGGAAGTGAGGACAAATGTTTTATTTTATGTTTTCATATTACAAAAGATTTTGTTTATTGTAGATGGGGCTGATGGTTTATCTGCTGCTATTTCTTGTCATCTGGTTGATACAACGGCAACACAGAAAGCCTTTCTCATGAGATGTTAACGGGCATGGGATGATCACCAAGGAGTGAACCAATATGACCATACTTTGTAAAGTCTAAAATATTATTTAATATAAACTACATGTCATGAATTTGACTTTCTCTTTTTTCCTGGCTACAAATAGGATTACCACAGATTGAAGGGCTGAGAAGGCAGTATGTAAGTCTCAGAAACCACATCAATGGCAGTATCAAAATCACAAATCTATGGCTTCTGAAATGTAATTCCATAGAAGACCAGGTTATGGCACCACTTTGTCCCATCAAATTATATACTAGTTGTTTTCCCATGTAGTAGTATTATAGTACCACTGTGCTTTTGTTTCCACTCGATGTCAAGGCTGTCATTTTTAAAGCAATGTGGTACATTTTATGGTGGTGATGTAAAAATGAAGGGATTATAGAATACTTCCTATAAATCATTACAAAAGCATGCTTCCTTTCTAGGCTACACAAGGACAACTACAAAACTAGCAAACGTGTGCCTGTTTGGGCACAAATGTATCTGACAATTAATGCAATCTGCTCTAGGTGAGTCTGAAAGGGGATACAAACATTGAATATGCTATACAGCAGAATATATAGTATGAAGCCAGGTGAAGTATATCATGTACAGCAGAGTGTATTTATGCACATGTGTGTACATAAATAGAGCTGTGTGGAGTATTGCATGTACAGCTCAAGCTACAGGGTTGAGGGGTGTAGAGTAAATAATGTACGTAATGTAAAGTCAAGGGGTGTGGAATATATAATATACAGCACATGTGCAGAGTGGAGCAGTGTGGAGTAAATAATGTACAGCAAAGTATAGTGAACAGAGTAGTGTGCAGTGTATGAGTATACAGTACAGTGAGCTGTATAAAAGCCAGATAAAGTGTACTAGTATCTGTGTTTTTTCACATATGTCCTTCTTATGATGTACTATTTCATATTACACAGGTCAGGATGATACATTGGTGCTCAGTGCTGAGAGTCCAGGGCTGGTATTTTTTTAGTCCTGGGCTTCTGAAAGCTCCCCTAATAGTATTAAAAAAGTAAAGTCCCCCCCCCCAGCATTTTACTTTCCCCTTCTTGATCACAAAACACATAACCTATAAAATGAGCCAACTCCAACTCACAACCACCATTACACACCTAGGGGTGTAGTTATAAGCACTTTTTAGAACCATTCATCCTGTGAAATTCTGTGAGCATTCATTCTGTTCATATTGAGTCAAAAACAAACGTTCTTAGTTTATTTTATTTTCAAATCGAATGTAATGTTGGGAAAATACCACACTGTGGCCATTAGATGGTGCTGAGGTACATAGGAAAAAAACGTATCTCTGTCTCTTGGTTCCCCTGCAGCTCTTACTTGTTCGTAAATTAGAGCTGTAGTGGACCTATGAGATAAACACTTCCAGAAGTATTTGTTTCTCTCAGACTATGGTGGACAAGAACCAGCGAATGGAGTAGTTGGCAGTGCAGGCAGCATAAAAAGTATTTACTGCTTTCTTTAACAGGAAACAGGTAAAGCGTTTTTAATAACGTTTTTTCTTGACAGGGTTGCGCTAACATAATGGTTATGTTTCCATCAATATTCTTGAATAAAATACAATATTCATTTTATTTCTGCCTATTATTTTTTTTCATGCGCAAAAGCTATTGAGAAGATCAAAATATGAATGAGTTTTAAATGTAAGCTGTGCAGGTCTGAACCAGGAAAAAAACTTGGCTCCCATGAGCTTTTCTTATATGTTAGAGAGGGTAGAGACGGACATAACTTTTTTAAGATTGTGTATTGCATATTAGCTCCCTTTGCAAAGAAAGTAGGTAAACATGTTCATAGGTTATAATTACTAAACAGCAAGCTCTCAATCAGCATCTCACATTTGTCTTCAACTTGAACATTCAAAAGATTTTATGGTTGAGTGTACATTGAGGAACTATCTGACCATCAGAATAAAACACACTTGATGAATGTATGTATGTATGTATGTATGTATGTATGTATGTATGTATTGTGGCATTGCGTGGCAATACCACTGTGTTATGTGGCCTCCAAATCTCCATTCCATGGTTCCATGCCTTTTTAATAGTGATTATGCACCTGTGTACATCCCTCATGAAGAGGGTGCTGGGATTTGTTCAGGGCCCCCACCGGTGAGTCAGGAGAACTCCACCCAGGGGTCAGTGTGGAGGCCAGTGCAGCAGGGAGCTGCAGGTTCGTGAAACATATTGGAAGGATTGGCATGCTATTGCGGTTGTCTGGAGGAACCAGACAGTGGTCCTGAAGATTGGGGCCGGAGCAGCAGTGCTGCAAGAGAGACTTATTAAAAGACTGGGACACCGTGAGTGTTTGGGACAACTCAAGGATTGGTGAGCCCGTATCTGTCATATGCTACAGCAAGTTATTTATGTTGGATTTCCTTTTTCTGCCTTTGGAATTAATAAAAGACTGTCCTTTGTTCTGTGAAAACGGCTTCATGACTGGTCCTTAAGCGCTCGCCATTTGTGCTAACCTCCCCAACGTCACAGTATGTATGTATGTGTGTATGTATGTATATATATAAGTGTAGACTTTGGATATTATATACACACACATATATATATATATATATATATGTGTGTGAAGTGCTCCTGTTCATTCATAACATGAGGACAGAGTGTGTTTACTATATCCACAATCATGAATAAACAGGAGGTGATGTAGATCACTTTCTATTTATTCATAATTGGGGACACAGTAAACATGATATGTCCTCAATTATTTACAAACACTCAGCGATCACTGATCACTGCATGTTTGTGCCTCACTCTGCTTCCTGACACGCTGTCACAGGAGGCTGAGCAGGCGGTGCGGAGAAGAGAGCAGCGCTCGGACGGCTGTCACAGTTTCTCTCCTCCCCGCTGCGACACAGAGCAGCGCCCAGCAGGGAGGAGAGAATACACAGATGCAACACTGTTTCAGCCAGAAAATGGCACATTCGGCATTATGCCAAAAGTGCAATTTTCAGCTGATATATTTCGGCGGCCGATATATATAGGAGCATCCCTAGTTTATTTTGTTTTCCCGTGTTGTAATTTACATGGCTGACGAAAGTGGCAAGGGGGGTGGGGACCACGCAGGGGAAGAGGGAAAGCAGGAGGGGGGCTCAGTGCTGTGCTGTGTATATGTGACTAATGCCTGCTAATGCGTCAAGACTATGATAAAATGTCTTCTGCGAAAGAAGGAAACGACACTTACTTTTCACCAATGAAGGAAATTTGACACTTACTTTTAATCTATTTTTAAAATCCATTTAGACCTCGTGACTGAAAGTGTCTAATAGAACTTTGATGCTCACAACAACTGTTTAGCATTTGCTTTGCCATTTTCTGGTAGATGAACGCATGAATCTCCTTGCTGGGGATAACACAAATAGATATTCTGAATCATAATGCCCTTTGTAAAAGTTAAAGGGTTTCGTAGTATATGTGGTAACATTCTTTTATAAAGTCCAGTGGCAAAGAATAGAAATTGAGGCGGTAATAATGAATATCTATATTTTAGTGAGCTTGCAGCTCCCACAGGCTTGTTCACACCATGACCAGATCCAGACCAGAACAGTTCTTGTCTGCACCTGAAATGCATCCCAATGTATTCATATGATATTTCTGGACTCTGTTCACACCAGTGCAGTCCGTTCCAGTGCGGGGGGAAAAATGCTGCATGCACTATTTTATGTGAAAGCACCAAAATGTATGTTAACCCCTCAAAAATGCATGTAAATGCACCTGAAAGCCCATTGTAAGCTAAAAAAAAAACCAGCCCACAGCGGAACACGTCAAAATATGCACTGCACTTCATTTGCAGATCTGCTCCAGACATGATGTGAGCAAGCGGAGTCCATTGCCATTGTAAGAGACACTGTAAGGCCACCAATCTCCTTTATATTAACAGACAGTTTTTACAATGCACCCCAATGAATATGTTTCATATTATAAAGTACACTGTAAAATTATATAATGGGGTAAACTACATTTTTTAACCTCTTGCCGTCCGCCCGTTTTAAAAAAACGGACGGACGGCACTGCTACATCTGCATTTTTTTCTGCTCGCGCGCCCCCTAGCGGGCACGCACGGGCAGAAAAGACCCGACGATTAAACACACCCGTTACCGGGTGTTTCACATATAGGCGATCAGCGGGTCCATAGCCCGCTGATCGCCTATATGTGCTCGTTCGCGGCAACCTTACATGTTTTTTTTTTTTTAATTTCGGTAATTTTTCCTTAATATAGTAAAAAAATAAAACCCCCAGTGGTGAATAAATACCACCAAAAGAAAGCTCTATCTGTCCCCAAAAAAGGGTATAAAATTAATTTCAGTACAGCGCTGCATGACGGAATAAATGTCAGTTAAAGTACCGCAGCGCTGAATACTGAAAAATGGCCTGGATGGGAAGGGGGTTTAACTCCGCGGATGTCAACTGGTTAAAGTATGTGTGAATGATACTAAATAACATTTAGTTTGCTAAAGCACTGGGTGTCAAACAATTGGCATCTTTACAGTCTCTTCCTGTCCACTCAAACTTGATCAATTGTTGGCTGCACATCATTGCTCAGGATCAGCATCCTGATGGTAACATTACTGACTCACCATGCCTATTGTGTCTCTGTGTGGAAGCGTACATCTTGGTAGAGGCAGGTCTTTGCTTCCTCATGTCATACCCTCTAGCAAGGGGAAGAGTGAACAGCATAGTAGTGGCATTACCAAATCTCTCAAGACTAGCAGTCAGAAGGAGCAGAGCTTTTAATCTCACTCTGCAGATATACAACTATAAGACATAAGGCACACTAGTTCCTAGGCACAATTGCAAACCATAAAGGGCACTACTATTGAACCACATGAAAAAAAAATCAGAAAGAAGGAAAATATTTCAGGATACTGCTTAGGTACTATTAACATTTCCAGATGTTCCTTTCTAGATCTTCACTCTTTGAGTTTAGGTCCCCTTTAATGCATGTAAACCAAAAATTCTACCTGTGCTATATCTAAACTAGTCTCATATTGAAATTTCTACTTTTCTTTGTATTTCAGTATAAGTGTGTATGGGACCATAAAGCTTTAGAATGAGAATATAGAGGTGAAGTTTGCAGAACTAATCAATTTTGTTTCAACCGTATACATCACCATGTCAATATAGTCTTAGGTCTGTAATTTTTTTACAATTTAGTTTGGTCAACAAAATGTATGTTATATTTTGGTAGCTCCTTTTTATTGTTAAAAACTATGTGAAATCAGAATGTACCTTAAAGGTGTTAAACCTTAAATTGCATTCAAGTACCTGAACTATTAACAAAAATGTATCTTATTTGTATATCACTCAGCTGTATATCCTCAAATCATCTCTGAATTGGTGCTGATGCTGTCCTTCCTTCTGGAGGGTGGCTACTTTTATTCCCCATGGTCAATGTATGTGTTATAAAGTAGCCACCGCTCCAAGCTCACTCCCGTGATAGACTACAATCTCAATATTGATTAGTAAACTAAACATCAGATTGAAGTGCATTAGACATGTGAGTTTTGCTTTGTGAAGAATTTAAATCTGGATGAATTCCTTTAAATTCGGACTTTTGGATGCATTCAAATTTCCGAATTCGAATTTTGGATACATTTGAATTTCTGAATTCCAATGTATCTGAAATTTTGGATGCATCCAAATTTCCAAATGGCAAAAATAATGAATTTGAATGTATCCAAATTTTTTGATAATCAAAATGTGGATGCATCCAAATTTTGTCCAAATGTCATTTGGAATGAACTGATGTGTTATTAAATGGGAAAATACAAAAAAACAGTGGGATACTCTTGACCTGAGCAGCAGCCTGGCAGAGCAGGAAAGGGGGGGGGGGACTGGTCATGAGACCCCTCTCCTGCACCATAGCAGGCCACTTGCCCTCAACACGGGGCAGGGTCCCTATGGTGATGAGGACAAGGGCCTCTTCCCCACAACCGTGGCCCGTTGCTTGAGGGTTTTTGCAAGCAGGGGGACTTATCTGAACCTGGGTGCCCCTTTCATAAAGGGGACACCTAGATGCCGCCCCACACCCCCCTGAATGAGTAAGGGGTAGTTGTTACCCCTACTCATTCACCAAATAAACAGTAAGATAGTAAATAAACACAACACATTGGTTTAAAAATTCTTTATTAATAAATAAACACCACACAGTTTTGACAAATCCTTTATTTAAAAAAACAAACAAAAAAGTCCCACAATGTAAATCCATTGGTAATCACGTCATCCAGAGATGTAGATCCTGCCCACTGCTTGCCAACTCATCAAATAAAAAATCCCCTACGCCAGCAGACTAACACCAACTGCAAGTGATAACTCTGCTCTGGAATGTAGACAAAGGGGTGGAGCACGTCCCCGTGATGTCGTCTTTGCTTATGTTCCATTAGGGGACTGGGAGCTATGACAGAATATATTTAAAGGGACAGGGGCAAGTCCCATGATGTCACTGGACTTGTTCCTCCCCTTTGTTTACATTCCAGAGCAGAGCTGTCATATGTGGCCAGTGTTAGTCGGGTGCCGATGTAGCAGCGGGCAGTGTGGATTTTTTCTTTTGTCAAGTCACCGAGCACTGAGTGGGCATGTGATTGATGAGGATCTACATCGATGGATGATGTGATTGATGATGGATTTACATCACAGTACTTTTTTTGCTTTTTTAAATTAATAATGCATTTGTCAAAACTGTGTGTTGTGTATATTTATTAATAAAGGACTTTTCAAACTGGTGTGTTTATTATTATTATCTTACACCGTTGTGTAGAAGAGGCCTTTGTCCGAACCCCATGTTGAGGGCAAGTGTCCTGGTATGGTTTGGGGGGGCGCATAACCGCCCCCCCCTTTCTTGCTCTGCCAAGGGTCTGGTAGAAATTGGGGTTGGAACCCATGCTGGGTTATTTTTTTACGTTTAACAACATAATAAACTTTATCCAAATAGATTCGAACCGAAAACGAAAAATTTGGATCGATCCGAACTAAAAAAATCCCCAAAATTTGGATCAATCTGAACTGAAAATGAAAAATTGGATTCGGTATGAATTCTGAATAATGAACCGAATCGGATTTCGGATCCGAACCCCCAAAAAATTCAAATTCATCCGAAATGAAACATTTTTTTTGAGCCTCCACATTTCTAAAGTTCATCATGGGAGCAAGCTTAGAGTGGTGGCTACTTTACACCACACCCAGGGACCATGGGAAACAAAAATAGCCACCCTACAGAAGGAAGGTCAGTGTTGGCACCAATTCAGAGATGATTTGAGGATCTACAGCTGAGTGATACACAAATAATGTCCAGTTTTGTTAATACAGTAGGTAAAGTAATTTAATTCATTTGATAAGATTTAACTCCTGAGTTTATTATCTCTTTAAATGAGCACAATTTGTGAAAATTAACTATTTTGAACTAAATACTGAAACCAGTCTTAATGCATGTATAGGGTATGACTAGACATTGGTCTATGAATAGACATGTATGACTTGTATGAAAATGGCATTAGTCTATTCCTGCTCACTATTCAAACGAAAAATATATTATTCACTTGCTGGAAAAAGGAAAATATTTTTTTAAGTTTGTATATTGAGCATGAAAAGAATTCTGTTTTTTATTTTTTACTTGTTTTCTGTTTTAAATCATTCCCTGAAGGGTATTCAGTAATGCAATACAAATGCAGACATCCAGATGGCATTGTTTCTTGCATATTATCATTCATTGTATCTTATTCTGCCTTATTTGCGTAAACCTGCATTACTGTAAAAAAGGCAAAAAAGGTAGCCATAGTAGGTGAAATATTGCATGCTGGATATAGGGATTTTGTAACTCAGCATTTCTTTAGGTAGTGTTATTTTATGTCTACTGAACAACCACATCACAAAATTGTGCTGATCACATGCAACTGTATACATACAGTATTTGCAGATTAAAATATATACTTTTATACCTGCAGTTACCATTCTGCTCACTGCTAAAGACCCTGGTAAGGTAATTGAAATATACTGGGAAAGAGAAAAAAAAAACAATTTTTTCTACAATAGATCAGTGAATGTTAAACTAAGGCAGCCTGTAATGCACAAATGTATTTTCCCCATGTGAAGGCATAGAAGAAGCTTCAAAACATATCTCCTTCTGAGTCCTGTGAAGCACTAAAAAGCAGAAGGGGAGGGGGCACAATAAAATATAAATGGTGTAGATACAGTATAATTTACATAGGGAAAGCTGGGCAAGTGTGAAGCCACACAGTGGAAAGAGAAACTCCGGTATGTAAAAATATTTTGTTAAAATGGGATATCATTTACTTTTATTGTTTTTAATGGGATCATAACGCAAGAGCCCCTTGAAAACTATAATAATAAAACCTAATAAAATAAAAAATATTTTTTGAAAAGTCAAGTTTCATGTGCAATTCTAATTAAATATTCCTTATTGCTGAACCAGAATGGGGCAGTTTATGAATTATTTATATAGTCCCTGTATGATACATGTTGATCTGTCTCTTTTGAGATAATATTCAATTTCTGGACTACAAATGTTAGACTGCTAAAAGTAATTAAATTTTTTTCAATTAGTACAAAGGATTAGTTCAGATGACGTTTTTTTTCTTGTACTTCCTTCTTAGAGGCCATATGGACACTTCCGTGACCATTACAATGAACTTTCTGGACAAAGTATATATTACATTCTAAGACTAGATGTGTGTTCACATAGCTGTGCCCTCTATAATGAACTCATTATTTTGGTCTTTATCACTTTGTTATGCTAGAGTCGGTATTCTCCGAGGCACACAGAAAACTACCATGTGAATTTAAAATAATAACTGACATTTATTTTGCCTTCTTGAACACATATACAAGAAATAATTTAGTTTACTGGATCAGTGGTGTGAAAGTTCATATAAAATATATATAAGTGAAGGAATGTGCAAATGATTTCCCTCCGGTGCAAAATGTCTGCTGGCAGCTATACTATTGGATGGGTTCTGAGGTCGAGCATATGCACAAAGAGTCATACAAATGTTGTAAAGGAAAACAAATAATAAAAAGAATGGAAGATAATAAAAGAGGAAATACTTTAGTCTACCTGGTCAACAGAGAGACAATGCTGCTGTGCAATTTCAGTGCAGAATGAACAACATTGTTAGATTATCATTATTATTATTAATGGGGATTTATATAGTGCCATCAGTTTGTGCAGCGCTTTAGAACATATGACAGTACAATTCCAATACAATACCATACAAAAGGATTAGAAGGACCCTGCTCACGAGAGCTTACAATCTACAAGGAGGGGCAAGTGATGCAGAAGGTAATAACTGTGAGGGATGAGCTGATTGAAGGAGTAGATGTACAGTTTTTAAGAGGAGGTGGGATAGGCTTACCTGAGGAGAGGAGTTTTCAGGGATTGCCTAAAAGCAGACAGAGTAGGAGATAGCCAGATAGGTTGTGGTCGGGAGTTCCAGAGGATGGGAGAGGCTCTGGAGAAGTCCTAAAGGTGAGCATGGTAAGAGGTGATAAGGGAGCTAGGCAGCAGGAGGTCAGGAAGGAGCAGGGAGGACGGTTTGGGTGATATCTTGAGATGAGGTTGGAGATCTAGCCGGGGCTACAGCTTCTGCTACAATATTCACCTTCAGTTCAGAGATTTCCCCCACAGTACTTTTTATCTGCCACTATATGTCTGAAATCTGATGGTCACCGTCATTCAACGCGACGTGCCCCAGCTTGTGATTGGAGAGTGAAAGGAGAAGCAGCATAGTCATAAGCTCATCTTTCTGTCACATTGTTCTCTCTTCCTATCAGTATGCTTCTTGTCAGCATATGAACGGATTGGCTCCTTGTACTCCTTTTAGGGCTGGTGTAGACTTGGGCAATCTCAGGAGGTTGCACACTGCAGTTGCGCTGTAGCCCCATTGATTTCAATAGGTTAGATCCGCGCAGCAATCGCTGAAAAAAGGTACATGTATTTTACATGTGTTACACGCACCGTGCAGGTTTTTCGAACCGCGATCATGCGCAATTGCACGGGCAGAATTGTGGTGGGAAACCATACGATCTGCCTGGCGCCATTAGAAAATAATGGCTCCGCCAGCGCGATCAGCAGTGGTGGGCAATTCCATGATCACGTGGCCATTCACGCGGTTTCGTGTAGGATTGCCACGCGGTCACAGATCTCAAAAATGTGAACCTGGCCTTATACTCTAGCCAAGCTGTACAGAAATGACAAAAGGCTGAAACCAGGGCAAATTCAGGTAATTGTGCTGCTTGCATTAATAAAATACATTTAATGATTACAAAGCTGCATCACTTTATGTCTTTATATATGTTTAGAGTTCAGCTTTAAATATAGTGATAGGCTGCTTCATGGATGTTATTTTTTATTTTGTCTAGAGTTCCACTTTGTGGACTTTTTGCAGATGATTAGCATGATAAAAGTGTACAGTATTAGTGCTGTGTTTTAAATGATAAAAATCAAAGGTATGCGTTCTTTTATCGGAGTAGACAAAAGATTATTTGATTTTTTGAGTGTCCCGGATAAGGAATGTGTCTGTGGTAAACACCTGAAGATTCCTAAATAATACATAGAGCCCACTTCCTAATACCGTTTTTCCATCCAATCTCACAAATCTCTTGCTGTAAAAAATAAAGCTAACAAAACCCAATTTATTACAGTAGAGCTAAACCTTAACTGGACAATATTTGGTTCACTAAAGCACTGTGTATAAGAAATAACTACCATTATTTTCATAAAATACAGTCTTCCCTTTGTTAATCTCAGCACTGCTGATCTCTTTCAGCTACTGTATACATTATTAGAGGTATTTATATAGTGCTGAAATGTTGTGCAGCGCTTCACATAGTGCACATTCACAGTCCCTGCCCTCAAGGAGCTTACAATCTAAGGTCCCTAACTCACAGGGCCAATTTAGACCAAAGCCAATTAACCTTCCAGTTTGTCTTTGAAGTGTGGGAGGAAACCCACGCAAGCACAGAGAGACCAGGATTTGAACCAGGTATTCTCGGTACTGAAAGGCAGTAGTGCTAACCACTCTGCCACTGCATTATATATGCTCTGCCCTTGCAGTGTTATCTGCACATTACTCTGGACCGGTTTACTGTTCATGACAATGTTGGATCATGCATGTGACAGGGTGAGAACAGAGGAACATAAATAGGAGACAGTTGTTACCCTTAAACAGGAAGTGCCTGAAAAAGGAAAACCATGTGCAGATTTCTAGGTGTTGTTTTAAATAAAGCTGCATTTTTAAAAAGATGAAAAACAACTTTTTAAATTATATTGACGTGTATGTAACCCCAAAATCAATTTTTCAGTATGTTTGAAATCATGTCTCACTGAATACAATTATTAGGCAAATATTGTTTTGGAAATCTACTGTAAAGTTTCTTAGTTTGAGATCAACATCTTCCGGTTGCAGGCTGGAAGCGCTAAGCCACTGCCTTGCAACTAAAAAGAGTGTTTTTTGCATCTCCCATGCGAGCTTCTTCAGTTGGCTGCTGGGTTCCCTATCAGGTCTATCCAATAGGCAGGCTAATGGTCAACTAAAGCAGCTTGCATGGCAGGCGGAGAATGCTGTTGTTAATTGTGGTGCACTGGCTTAGCATTGTCAGTCTGCAACGTGAAGTACTGTTACTGGCAGGCAGGTAGGTAATAAAACTTTGTAATACATTCACAAAAAATATATTCTTATGAAAACTGTATACAGGCATAATATCAAACATAATGAAAAATACATTTGGGGCTTATATACACTTTAACTTTCAAAGCTTAAATGAGATTTTAGTGATTGGTTATTATCTACTTAAAATGGTCAGAAATAAGAACTGCCTGAGTTGCCCCATGCTAAATCAGATTAGTTTCAGACAATCTGATGAATTTGTATGATGTCATCAGAAAATAACCATTATAGCACTGACAGATACAAAACCAATACTCACTCACTGTCCCAGAGGTACATAACACACTTACTTTAGTGTTTGTGAAGTCAATTATTGCAGACTAAGCTAGTTGAAACAGGAAGACAATAAGTAACAGCAACTCTGGGGAAGGTTTGGTATGTTTTACTTGCCAAAACTATCTGGAATGTTCTGTACACCATTTTAAAATCTAAAGTTTGACTTCAGTGATTCTTACTTGGCCACAGATAACTCATTCCCAACACTTTTGAGTGCAATCCAACAAATGCCTGCTCCTGGAGAGACTTCAGGGTTTCTCATCTTTCCAGACACTTACAGAGGATATTATAGTTACGTATACCATTTTTCTCAGTCCAGGTTCAGCTTTATGTCATATTTATTTTGTCTTTCTGGAGAGTACTCTATGCAAAAAGGAGTTCCAAATTACTGGCAATAAAAAATATATACGTAGTGCAGGATATTATCATTGTTTTGTTTTTTTCTCAGGAAACTGGATTCATTATACTTTCAATACATTTGCCAGAAAATGCTCCTCAATAATCTGCTAGGGTGATGTTTGGATGTGATGTTTGGATTTAACATTGCTTTCCATGGCTATTGATTGGCCAAATGATCAAATATTATCCATACAAAAGCTCAATGGACATTCAGTATATGCGCCGATATAGGAAATATTTGTAAAATCCTGGCTCAAGCTATATTTCCTAACCTAGTACCTATAAAAATGTGCAGTGCTTCTATAAAAAAAAGTGTTGTAACCATAATTAAATGTAACCCACATCTGGTTTTGATCATTTACGTGGTTTTCTGTTTTTAAATTGGAAAATGGAAAACACTCCACTGGTTTGTGCTATCGGTGGATCTACAAGGCTGAAGTCATGTCATCCTAAAAAAAAATGCCCAGCTCTTAGAGCTCCAGTTGCTTCAGAGTTAATTTTTCACAGCTACAAAACAGCTTCTAATTAGGGGGTGTCATGCAGTAAAAAAGCCATTAGGAGCTTTTGTTTATTAGAAAATTAAGGTTGTTTTCAGGTGTATTTACCTCACATTCAAGATCAGTTTGAGAGGCTTCTGAGATCATTTAGCGTTCACTAACAGGTATATTTGACCTGCGGTTGACCTCCTTCTAAGCTGCATCCACCTGCTTCAAGCTGCTTTTGTGTTCCCATTGATTTGTATGAGGAAAGAAGCAGTTCTGACACAAAAAAAGCCATTGTGTTCAGGTAGTTAAAGTGTATCTATGTTTTGCTGATGCAAGGTAAAGCAATAAGTCGACATAAATGTTTCCCCATCCTGCTGATTACAGTCACCTTCCTTGCTATCCTGCCACCTCTTTATCTGCCACAAGGAAGAGAAAAAAACTCTGTGTAGACTGTAAGTTTGACTCTCTTCACCCCAGCATGACAGAGCTTGTGCCTGATAGTGGTAAATTGTAGGAGGAAAAGAAGGAAATACCTGAAAATACTGTGTATTTCACTTCAGTGAGTGGATGGAGCAGAGGGGAACAAATGGCAGGTTAAAATAAGTGATGGGAGGGGTTGTGTTTGCTTTGATGCTAAACTCCAGTGTAGCAAAAATACATAAATAATTAACCCAGCATGTTAGAAATGTAAAAAAAGCTCTTATTTCAATTAGTAATGGAGGAATAATGTTTAAAATTCGACGATCCCTAACTTAGGGGTAAATCCCATTGAAGTTTACAAGAAATCTTTTTTAGGGCTAATAGGCTAACTCTGTCAAACAAGGCATGGGAAGCTGGGCACTGCCATGGGGGACATATTCCAATGCAAAAATAAATGAAAAAAGAAAATCCTGTAATGTGGAGGGTGCCTTAAAGCTGTATGTGCTGTTATGGAACAGTCACAACTAGCTTGTCTGACATACAGCAGAAGCATCCCAATCTGATTAAATTCAGATTTTAAAAAAATACTTTTTTCAGGTAGCTTTAGCCGTGATACATGCTTTTTCATCAAATGGTAATAGACCTGCTTTGGCTGGCAGATAGAAATTGGGCAGTGGTTCACTATTGCTATCCTTGTGCTCACTGATTGCCACTTGACAATTTCTATTGAGCTCTCATTAAAAATTAAGAGAGTACAATGACATGGCAGTGTAAAATTGATCAGTAGCAGGATGTTTTTAAATTATGCAAAATTTACTGAAATATACTAGAAAAAAAGAGTACAAGCAGGTGTTTTAGTTCAAGAATTAAGACACTGTAGATAACAAACAGTGTAAAATTTGCAAGCAGCAGGACAGTTTTAATCAGGGATAAGAGGCCAAAATGTACTAGAGAAAAAAAAGCATAGGCAGGTGTTTTACACCAGTGTATCATTTGTAGTCTCCTAATTCCTGTAGTAAAATTGGCTTGCAGAGGGAATATTTAACTGAGTAAGGCCCAAATCTAGTGACATAGAGCACAGACTGGGGTTTTGCTACCAAAAATAGGATTCAGCAGATGATACAGCGCTGTAAAAATTGTCTAGCAGCAGGACTGTTTTATTCAGGGATAATAGGCCTAAATGATGTATGCATAACTTTTATTTTTTCCCATAGGAATGTGGGGGGTGCATTTAATGTAAATTATATAATATGGACAAATAAACATTGGGGTCATGGTAGGACATATACTGTGTTCTCCGGTACCCAAAACTCAGTATATAGCAGGCTATTGCCCACTAAATGCTGAGAGCGTGGCAGCTGGGACAGATTCCGACAATACTGCCAAGATCCACCCAACTGGCTGATTGAGAGCTGGCTCGGCCTCTTTAGAGGCCGTGCCAGCTGTGCCCGCCCCCTCTCTGTCCATTCCTCCAGTGCTGGAGAAACAGAGAGGGGAGGAATCCCTGCGGTGAGCTGTGACTGACAGTCACCGCTACCTGTAGGGAGAGGATCGGGAAGTCAATGAACGGCGCTGTGTGTTCTCTGACCTCCCAATCAATAGAGCTGACATGTGGCAGCTTCTTTGTCACAGGTCAGCTTGAATTATGGGGATGAGTGTTTTTCACCCATATTTTTCCTTTAAAGGAATTAGAAAAAAAACAACTTACTGTTGGCATCACCAAGTAAAAATAATGGAAAAAAAGCCTAACAAAAACAAATGCAGCCACCACATCTACAAGTTGGTAAGCTGCAGTATATTAAATCTTTGCCTTTAGGTTTAGATACACTTTAAAGAAGAACTCCAGGGGAAAAAAGTATTAACCCGTGCAGTGGGGCTAGCCACGCACTGCAAGGGATAACTGCTTGTTTTTGTCTAGTTGTTAAAAAAATTATTCAAATGTGTCTAACAATATGTGTCCTTTCTTTACTTCCAAGAGTTTAGTTACAGAGACAATACGTGCAAATTCTGCCAGTTGCTTTCAATTTGGGGTTTCTGGTAGCAACAATCTGAAGACTGATGCAGCCTCTGCAGCCTCTGCAGCATTGCCACAGTGCGCATGCTCCCGTTCCTTGCTCTCTTCTGACCCTTTTAGCTCTTTGAGCTGCCCACATCACAGAAAGTAATTCCAGCTATGAGGTTGTTCAGTGCACATGTTTGATTGCTTTTATAAAGCAGAATGGAGAATTCCTACTTGTCTGACCACTGACCCTGGCTGAGCAGAGTGGAGGAGAAGCAAAGCAATCACATGACCTGTACAACTGAAAATAAGAAAAGGCTTTTCTAAAATGTAAATTTTAGCATCTGATATTCAGTATATATTAATTGTTGGTGGTGTGCCCTACTAATGATCTGTGGAGAACATCTGGATTTACAACTATTTTAATGTTAAGTAAACTTTCATACAAACCAGCTGCTTAGTAAGTTTTAGTGGTATTTAAAGGCACCTAATGGTTGGACACTTTTTTATAAACACATTGAATGGACAGATTGTTCAAACCTGCAGAGCACAGAAACTCATCGTTCCTCTGTTACAGAATTTTTACAGCTTCTACTAAAAATGGTTTAACAGCTCTCTGGAGGTCTATGGAACTGTGTAGTGTTACAGCTATCTATTTCCAAATACATATTTATGTATTTAGCAGATCATTAAATGGCCCCAACACGGAGTTTATTATCAGCTCTTTTTTGCTATTTTTAAAGTGAACGTTTTTTATGACAATTTTAGGTAATGAAACATGTAATTAGAGGTTGTTCAAGGCTAGAGATGAGCAAATTGATCCACCTGGTTCAAGGTGATCATAAGTTTGTTTTATTCCACATGTAGTTGGCTGTAGTGGCAAAGTATTAGTCTTAGGGTGTCACTCAGTCAGCCGGAGAATCAATCTCTGTTGCAGTCTTCCCAACAGTTAAAAGTTATTCTAAAACAAATGAAAAGAAACCTGCAATGAAAGAAATATGGGGCTACCATTGTGCACATCTCCTGCATAAAATGCAGCTTGCTGACTCTTTGGGGGTGATTTACTAACCTAAACACACACACGCACCAGGTGCGTGTGCATTTTTACACAGCAAAACTTATTTATCAACCAAACACGAGCAACGTGTCACATTTTCACGCCGTTATGGAGCGGTTTTATGTATTTACGTACGTGCGCGGCATGTAGCATGTGCCATAGCGGCATGCAAGTCTCTAAAAGCATATTTCCACTAATGCCATATATTGAAAATTCATGCACATGATGCATATATAATGCTGCTTCACAGTTTAGACAAAAATGGTTAGCTCATGCATTTACATTCCTGCATTCATCAACGCAAGCAACACAACGTAGAGCTAATTTACACAACATCACCTTGCAATTCATGCAGGGCTTTGCACAACACACCTGCTGGGTGTGTACACACTACAAAGGTGTCTAGATTCCACCCATAGATCATGCTGGGAGGGAACACATTACAGAGGTGTTACCTCATTACTTGTTCGTGGCGTGTTTATAAGGTTAGTAAATCAACCTTTTTGGCTCAACATATCATATCTTGAGTCGATGACCTGGATCAAGCATGCAGGTAAGAATTTCTGACATTTCTCTATATTAGAGATATACCACATTTGTTAAACCTCTTATAAATTCTTTTAACACTAGTAAGAACTATTTCAAATACATTAGGCTGCAGAAGAAAAAAGTAGTTATTGATGCGTTTTTTTTATTTTTCAGATGTTAAACTTTTTGGGATTACAATTCTGTCACCTGACATGAGTAAATGACAGTAGAGAATTATTGACATATAAGTCACAATTCTTCTAAGTATTTTTGAAGTAAGCTACTCTTTATCATGCAGATAAATAAATGCTAGTAGAATATAATCATTGTATGTATTTTCTTTTTGTGTTTCTAAAAGTTTAAATATATTTTTAACCTGTCATTTTGAAGGTACTTTACTTAATGGGAGCATCTTCCTCTCTGATTTAAATCTATTTAAAGGCAAAACTTTATTTTTATTTGTCTTTGGGTTCCTTTTGGGGATATCCACCCTCTTTATTTAGCCTTGTAACTCCCCCCCCCCCCCTTACATTGGGGGCACTTCTTCTAGTAGCAAGGTCACGAGGGAACTGTCACTCATATTGTTCCTCAGGATGCTGTTGTTTTCACAGGGCCACATATCACAGGAGGCTACAATTCAACACCTGGTCACGTGTCAAGATAACTTGCTCAACTCCAGTCTCTCCTCTTCTTTTATAAGTAATAGGTGTTTGAATCTCATTGATAGAAAAATAACTGGGTATAACTTTAAACAGCCCTCTCTCTGCTGATTTCCTGACAGCTGCCCTGGTCTTGTCCTCGCCAGCCTCTTCTAACAGTTGCCCTATCTCCATGTCTGCTACCCCAGGAGCAGAAACTTTGTCCATAGTCCATCTCTGCATAATCCAGGCAAATTTGTGCCAGATGGTTCTCTCTGTTAAATTGAAGATATACTCTATTTTACTTTTTTAAAGCTGAACTCCAGTCAGCATGTAAAAACGTCACTGCAAGGGTTAACTACTTGTTTAGTCTAGGAGGTAAGGAATGTGAATAAGTGACCTTATACAACTAGTCCCCTGCTACGATAAAGAAGGATCATCGCCTAAAGTCTACTGGGAAACCAAAACTTCCAGGAGTGTCCCCCACTAAACTCAGTGGTTACTACCACCGACCTGCACGTCACTAGAGGACAGAGTATAATGTTTGCCCATGTCCCACCCTGGCCAAAGCAACACTCAGATGCTACTCCCACTCTTCCCACTTTAGGGCTTTTATGGTCCTTTCATAGTGATGAATGAACTAGCATGTCGAATCTACATCCCTGTACTTTTCCTTCAGCACTGATAACAGCATAAGCAGTTGTGGGGGGCCAGGAGGGAGTGCGAAAAACTTGTCTCAATATGCCCCTAGAGAAAATGAGAGAGTCTCATTCTAGGAACAGTAGGGTGAAGGTGCTCTCCGCACACCTTTCAGCAACCCCGGCCAGTACGAAAGGATGGTGCTTGCAGTAACTCCACGGATGGCACCGTGCAAAACGAACAGTTGAAGAAAATAGGTCACCAGCACTCAAGAGATTTAAAAATAAATAAGTCCTTTTTATTGGACCATGGTGTCACGACAATCAAATAGAGCGGAGAGGCTGGTGACCTATTTTCTTCAACTGTTCATTCTAGGAACAGTTGGGGATTTTTGACAATCTCACTAAGTGTTTCACTACTTTTGGACACTTGGGGGTTGATTTACTAAGCCCAACACACGCACGCACGGGCTGCGTTTTAACCCGCAAAAATGTATTTACTAAGTGAACACGCACATCAAGTCGCGGTTTCACACAGGTATGGCGCGTTTTTATGTATTTACTTACGCGCGAGTCGTGTAATATGCGCCATCGGCTGCACGCCACTATAATAAAAAATTGCAAGTGCTAGAATCATATTTATACTACTGCCATACATGTGCAAATCATACATATGATACATATGTTATTGCTATGCTTCTGTGCATACAAACATTCCACATAACACTTACAAACTGATAAAAGACAGTATTCCAAAATAAGGTACTTACACACCAGTGCCGTGTTCGGATGTGCTCCAGGCAACTGCGCATGTGCATGAGCAAGTTCACAAGTTTTGTGTTCCTAGAAACACGAGCACGCCAATCCTGCACGAGTTCTTCGTAATTCTAGCAAACACGAGCCCATGGCAGATAAATTTGAGCGGTGCGTTTTTCTATCCATTCTGTACTGTCCAGAGGTGTTTGTTTTTGGCAACTTATTTTCACCTGCCATTTTTCATGTGTTCCTCATGCAACTTATGGAGAGACTTTCATTCGTTTTTGCACTACCTAATTAACACCCCAAAAACATGAGTGCATCACAGTTGATC
>NW_017306364.1:341907-342149 GCF_000935625.1 Nanorana parkeri
CCCCCCCCTTGTGAATGAGTAAGGGGTACCCATTCACTGAAGGGTTAAATCAAATATTAAGTCACAAGACCAGACTTTTGATAAAATCCTTTATTTGGGAAAAAACCAAACATGCTGTTTTTGACTATTCCTTTAATATAAAAAAAAGGCTCCATCTATGTTATCCTGCGTCAATCACGATGTGATCCGGGCCAGTGCTCGGATCAGGGGTCTGGTAGGACTGTTAAGGGGGACCCCACGTT
>NW_017306364.1:342300-343125 GCF_000935625.1 Nanorana parkeri
TACGTTACAATGTCCACATTGTCGTGCATGCACTACACTTGGAGATGCCCTAGAATGCATGGGCCTGTGGACATTTGCATTGGGAGTGAGAGTGACCTGTGTGTGGCACATTTCAAGGAATAGCACTGTAAACCATCTCCTACAGTGGCATCAATTCAATGTATTATCATGTACATGCCTGGATATGAGTGCAATAAACGCGCAAGAGCAGCATATAAGTAATGTACACATTTTGATTTGTAGTGTAGACATATATGTACTAGTATGTTTAGATTCAGCAGTTCTGATTTTTGGGTGGATATGTGCATTACTGTAAGTGGATATATGCAACTTGCTTGAGGCAGGATTTGAACCGGGGACATGGGTGTTGTGGGGCAGTAGCTCTAACCCCTGAGTCACTGGGCTTCACTCAGAAAACGTGCAAGATGAGAATATATATGCGCACGATACGATTACTAGTGCGCAGAATTTACGCAGGTGAATGTGTACCATTTTGAACTCTGTCACAGCAGCATATAAATAATGTACACATTTTGATTGGTGGTGTAGGCATATATCTACTACTATATTTTTGGGTGTGTAGATTCAACAGTTTTGATTTTTGGGTGGATATTTGCATTGCTGTATGTGGATAAATGCAACTCACTTGATGCAGGATTTGAACCGGGGACATGGGTGCTGTGGGGCAGTAGCTCTAACCCCTGAGCCACTGGGCTTCCCTCAGGGAATTATGCTCATGGTTGTTGCACATCCCCATTGAATCCTTGGAAATGTAATACGCCATGCGCGCGTGTTTGTGCTATTTATCAAGCATCTGCACATAAA
>NW_017306364.1:344471-380277 GCF_000935625.1 Nanorana parkeri
GGGGGGGGAGCTCATGCATTTTTGGGGGTTCTTGTGCAGACTGTCAAAATGAAATGTTTTCAATGTATTATCATGTACATGCCTGGATATGAGTGCAATAAACGCGCAAGAGCAGCATATAAGTAATGTACACATTTTGATTTGTAGTGTAGACATATATGTACTAGTATGTTTAGATTCAGCAGTTCTGATTTTTGGGTGGATATGTGCATTACTGTAAGTGGATATATGCAACTTGCTTGAGGCAGGATTTGAACCGGGGACATGGGTGTTGTGGGGCAGTAGCTCTAACCCCTGAGTCACTGGGCTTCACTCAGAAAACGTGCAAGATGAGAATATATATGCGCACGATACGATTACTAGTGCGCAGAATTTACGCAGGTGAATGTGTACCATTTTGAACTCTGTCACAGCAGCATATAAATAATGTACACATTTTGATTGGTGGTGTAGGCATATATCTACTACTATATTTTTGGGTGTGTAGATTCAACAGTTTTGATTTTTGGGTGGATATTTGCATTGCTGTATGTGGATAAATGCAACTCACTTGATGCAGGATTTGAACCGGGGACATGGGTGCTGTGGGGCAGTAGCTCTAACCCCTGGGCTTCCCTCAGGGAAGTATGCTCATGGTTGTTGAACATCCCCATTGAATCCTTGGAAATGTAATACGCCATGCGCGCGCGTTTGTGATATTTATCAAGCATCTGCACATAAACACGCCATGAATCACGCTTCTGCATACGCTTCTGCGCCAAACGTATATGCGCGCACACAGTCGGCGTGTTTTTGCATTGCGTGTTCATGGCGTGTTTATGTGCTTAGTAAATCAACCCCATGGTTTGTAAGTCTGAGATTCTTTTGCACATTTAACTAAAAAAAAGTGTAAAGGCAAGTTATTTTTAGGAGTGCAATGATCCCTTGCAAGATACAAATCTTATTTTCTTTGCCAACAAGCTGTTGTCAGAGGGCTTCAGCCCATTTCCATGATGATCTACATTTTTTGTAAGTGCTGTAAAATACCTTAATTTCTCAGGCTTAATACAGTCAGCCTTTAGTCCTCCTGGCAGACACACAGTGCTGTCTGGGGTTTTGTTTTTCATATTTAATCTGTGTTTTGCAGATGATCATTATCATCTTCGTTGGCCTCTAAGGCTGGGACCAGTTTTTTAGTGCATCTGTGGTCCTGTCACATATTTAGATTTTGAACAAAAATCATGTGTGTGGTCTTTAGAAATATGTAGCCTCTCACAGCATCTTCATGCTTCTTCTACACTGGACACATCTGGTTATAGCTTCCCAAATTATTTATCCGTAAGAGATACAGATCATTTTATACATAGGCAAATTTACAAATCTGCATTTTCTCATCTCAATGAATAAATCCATTCATCCTTGCCATCATCACCAATAGAGTAAACACTTGTGCAATTGCAAAAGTAAGTGAGTAGATTTTTTGCATTTATTTAACAATTTTATCCTGCTGTTTTAATTTATATTGCTTAATAAGCCATTGAAACAAGCAGTCTATCCTCTAAATGTAATTCACAGGAAAGGCAACATTAGGGTCCATGGAATGCTGTATTAATACCTCATATTTTCCATCTGCTTTCTCTACTCCTGAATTTGTTGGAAATGACTGCAAATCTTCCAACTCATATAATTTCATGTATCAACAAACCCGCAGCCACTGTTAAATTGTCACCATCCCACGTCTTCAAAACTTCCTTGAAACCACAAGAGCCAACACACTGAAATAGCGGAAATATTTTATATAGCAAAGTGTGCTTCTCAATCAGTTCTTTCTTTTCTTTTATTAGAATTAGTGTACATAAGAATCAAACATTCTAAAAGACTTACTGCCTTCTAATTGCTTCCGGAACATACCATGTGGTGAATACAAAGATTAATGTGCTCATGATATGACATTCTTTCCTAAAGGAAAATACTACTTTAGAAGAAATTTTCTGTAAATAGAATATAATTGATGTGGAATTCCAGTGAAAGTTTTTTTTCTAGTTTAGGATACAGCAGGGAAAGCTTAAAGCCTCTGACAGTTTTTTTTCTCCTGTTTGTGTCCATTTTTGAGATATTTCCACTCTATTTCAGTTTTAGTGGCTACACAGGAAATGAGTGGAAATCTCCCCAAATGGGGCAATAATGAAATCCTTAGAGTAAAGTCCATGGAGTTGATTTACTAAAGGTAAATAGGTTATTCAATTTGCAAGTGAACTTTCACTTTGTAGGAGAAGTTTCCCCTTAGTTTAGTGACTTCCATCACCCAATCATGTGCAAACAAAAATACTTTTTAAAAATTTTCCTTGCATGTGATTTGGGTATTTTTTCAAAGTTAAATTTCATCACATTAGGCAAGCTAAGGGAAACATCCTTTACAAAATGCAAATTCCCTTGCAAAGCAAACAGCCTATTTGCTTTTAGGAAATCAACCCCTTGCAGTATTAGACCATATTCTCATTTGGGTGCTCATAATGACCAAATGGCACCGAACAGAAATCCAACAGTTCACCAGCATTTCATGACGTAATGCCCAAACCTTTAAAGCTGAACTCTGGGCAGATATAAAAATACACAGTGATGCAGCTCTGTAATCAATAATAATTAAATGGCATGCTGATAGGAAGAGAAAGCAGAGTGACAGAGAGCTAAGTTCATCACTGTACTGCTTCTCCTTTCACTGTGCAATCAAAGTCTGGAGTAGATCCCGAATGTCCAGGGCTCAGGGGAATTTGTCAAATGATGCTGGCAATCAAGCTGAGGACATCTAGTGACAGTAACAAATACAACAGGGAAATCTCTGGATTAAGCTGAATATTGCAGCAGAAGCTGTTTTTGTCTTTTGAGGGGTATTTACTTGAAACATTCTATGTTTGTCTGGAATTCTGCTTTACCATAGCAGTCCCAATCATATACTGTACCAACATTGCTCTAGTCTCCAGCACAAGGAATTCCCAGGTTGTCTCTCATCCAAGTACTAACCAGGCCCAAACTTGCATACCTTTCAAGCTAATGCATAGTCTGGCCTATATGGCAATACACTATATAATAGTCTCTGGTAGTCCAAGGTTAGTTGAGTACTAACCAATACCAACCATATTTAGCTTCTAAATTCAGGTGTATTCAGGATGTAGTGTCTGTTAACAATAGATGCCTGACACAGTTATAAAGCTTCTGAAATCCATTGAAAATGTAAAAAATGTCTGGAATCTACCTTAATGAAATAAAAAACATATACAGTAAACTCCTCATTATCCGGCATTTTCAAGGAAACAACAACAAAAATCGAGGACATAATGTGTCCTCGATTTTTTTGTTTTGTTTTTTTTTGCCGGTGGCTTGATGCACATTAAAAAAAAGCCAGTTGCTTGGTGCACAGTATATTAAATGTATTTACTTACTAATTAAATTCTTTGTTTACATCTTGCTGCCCGCCAGCGGCTAGATTCTGCCGGTTCAAATTGCAATAGCAGGCTGGCTATTGTGCCCGCCCACTGTGCAGAGCAGCAGACCTGAGAGCGACCTTTCTCTCTCAGGTCTGCTCCTCTGCTCAGTAGGTGGGGTTTCAATAGACAGCCTGCTATTGGCTATTGCAATAGCTCACCACTATTAACTGTTACTATTAACTCTCAAGCAACCAGAAACTACAGTTATCCTGCACATACTGATCCCTGTGGGTGCTGGATTACTAGGATTTTATGCATCTGTATGATAGTCCACAATTTCCTTACAAATTATTTTTCTTAAAATCTACATCTGGGATTGTACTTTACCTTAAAAAGAAAAATTGAATCACATCTGAGCAGACAGATGTTGACACAAGCAACCACATTATTTCTATCTTTAAAAAAGAAATACTGCTTATAGACATTACATTGCAGAATGCAAATGTCTACTGCTGTTCTTACAAATGCCTTTTGGCAGTCCTAATGTCCACACATTATGCCCTGAGCTGGAAGGAGTCAAGCATAGCAAGATACATTTGAATGGCACCATCACATCAATTCACTGTGCAAAGCTGGAAGTGGAGAACTCAAAAAGCTGTTCTAATAAACTATAGTCCCAGTGGTATCTCACTGTCGCTGTGTGCAGATGTCCTGAGGCCAGAAGATGTCACCATAGTTGTGAAAACAGAGAACACAGACATTGAGGCGTTGTTAGTGTACTCCTATTATGTATTGCTGGGGAAAAAAGCATGCAACTATTTTGGTCCAATTACTGTGTACTGTCTTCATACACATAAAACATTTAAATCGGAATTTCATCCTTTGTATATATGTAGTTGGGTGTCTCTTATTCAAAAAAGTGAATGAACCAATGCAAATGGACTGACTGATATTTTAAAAATACCAATTTACTTCCGGTTCCGGCGCCCGAAGCTGTAGACGAGCGAAACGGAGCTCCGCCCCGCCATCCACTAACACCTGCTTACCGGAACATCTCCCGCACCCGACCGGTCACTGACAACCCCACGATCACTCCCTTGTCATGGACAAGTATCTGGAGCGGCAGCCGCGGGCTCGCAGATCGCTCACAGACCAAGCATCTGACGGAGGGGATATTTCCAACATGGCCGCGGACGACATGCAGCAGGAGAACGACACAGGCATGTCAGGGGATATTTGCTAGAAAAAAAAAAAATACCAATTTTAAAATGTGCTTATCTCTGCTCTTTGCTTACAATTGGCAGACATGAGTGATCAAATACAGATGGATTTTGATTCTTACAGGTTGCAAACAAAAGATTTCATTTTCTAAATTTGACAAAGCAATACAAGAGAGAACCCGTAAGCTCATGGAGAAACAGCAGCTTTTTTGAAAGGGTGTCAACAGAAAATTAAAGACAATCGCTTGTAGCGAACTATGCACAGCATTACCCAGTTGTTATAACTGTATAATTAGATTTGCTTTGTTACAGTTTTAAAAAAAATTGCAAGGGAGGGTGGAATAGTTTACGTGGAACTATATGTTGTGATATGCTGTTGTCTCTACTCGGCCAGGTTGGGTTCTTCTTCCTAATTATTGAAAACGTGAACTTTGATCTAGTGAACTCGTAGAGGGAAAGAAGCATACCGGCAAAACAGTTACTACGGTATTTTAGACATCCATTTTTAAACACAAGGCTAGTAATTTAGAAGCATCTGAAGAACTAAGCTACAGTATCGTATAATAACAGGTCATTGTAGAGTTCCTTCAAGACAGCCTGGTTTATTGAGACAACATAAACAGGATAACTGCCAGGGTGACATTGCAGACTTTTTTTTATCCCAGCTAATTATAGAGACAATATCTGTAGTATATTTTATTCAGAATATCTAACAGATGCAATAACAATTATACTGGTAAAGAATAAGGAATAATGCATCATGTACTGTACTGTAGTTGTATCAAGGAAAACAAATAAGCTCGTATTAAAACTGATATGACTACAGCCAAAAAATATTTGGATGCTACTGCATCCATTTTTTTAACTAATGTATTAGGTCCGAAAGTTATAGCTGTTAAAAAGAGTATGACATTTAGGCTACTAAATGCTATATACAAAGCCAGAGTAGTCTAAGAATGAAATCTAACTGGCTCAGAGGTGTGACCAAGTTTTACCAAGCCTGTTTAAAAATCATTCCTATGTGTTAGCACTACTGCCATTTAGCTTTGGGCCATATTCATATAGGTTGTATTGCACTCCAGACTTGAGTAGCTTATAAGAGCTCCCATGGGTCCACAAATACTCTTAAAGAGACTGATCTAAATTCTATCTCAGATTGCCATTCTAGCTATATCCACATGCTGGCAATAGATATTACTTTAGATATTATTTAACCTTATATATCATTTACATTTAAATGATAAGATTTGATTTTTTTTTTTGGTTGGGGTTGAGGATTTCAGTCATATTAAAATATTATTATAAAATACAAGTGTACTTTACCAAACAATCGTTTGAATGAAAAAAATTGGTTTTAGCTAAACTAAGTTATGTGTTTTTTATGTCACCATGACATCATCAGATGCACACTACAAGCTCCCTGAAAAAATGCTCAGGGGTCACCACTGCACATATATTGCATTTATTGTGTGCGTTCTAAACACTGCTTCACAATAAATGATATGCGCAACCAGAACTATTAGTGGATATACTCTAAAATCTTTTGTAAAGAATATATAGGAGGGGTTAGTTAAACAGATATGTAGTATTCTACATTATACTTTTCTATAAATCCAGTGGTACTGTTTTACCTAAGTTTACATTTGCTGTACATTCAATATAAATTGGCTGTATGTTTGCAGAGGATTTGCCAAAGGGGTCCTTTATTTGCATTTGCCAACATACAGGCCTATTCACATTAATATGTTTGATTGTGGTGTGTTAATATGTGTTCTGAAAAATGTACTGGTCCGGAATTCTTCCTGATAAACTGCAGTGCACTTGCTGGTAGGTAAAGGTGCCTTCAGCCTGTAAATCCGCAGCGTAAGATCTAAGGCATGGATGCCTCTGACTGCTAGTCTCAGGAGATTTGGAGTGAGATTTGAAATGTCACTACTGTGCTGATCAATCTTCTCCTTGCTGGAGGGTCTGCCTGACATGAGCAATCAAAGTTCTGCTTCTACCAAGATGGCCACCTCCACACGGAGACAGTGCAGAACAAAGTATCGTAAGTCAGTAATGTGGAAAGATCAGTTGCAGGGAGACCACAGTTAATACTGGTGACTAAATACCTCCCAACTGTCCCTCATTTTGAACCTAATCCCGCTGTCCCTCTTTCCTCCTCTGTAGTCCCTGATACTGAGTGGTAAAAGCTTTTTTAAAGCATTGCCTATGGTCAATTTTGGGTATTTATTTTATTTATTTATTACATGTATTTATATAGTGCCGACAATTTACGCAGCAGTTTACATAGCTGCACATTCACATCAGTCCCTACCCTCAAGGAGCTTCCAATCTATGATTGTGGTAGTTTTTTGCAATTTTGCGGGTGCGCTCAATTTTATGGCTTGACATGTTTAGTGTTTATTAATCCCACTTGACCCCGTCTTTTATATTTTACAAAAAAAATTGGGTAATAATAATTGTTTCTTAACATAATGTTAAAAAAACCTTTTTTCCCCCAACATTTTCAGTAACTTTTCCTCAATATAGTAAAACATAAAAACCCTGAGTGGTGATTAAATACCACCAAAAGAAAGCTCTATCTGTCCCCAAAAAATGGTATAAAATTAATTTTCAGTACAGCGTTGCATGGCGGAATAAATGTCAGTCAAAGTACCGCAGAGCTGAATACTGAAAAATGGCCTGGACAGGAAGAGGGTATAAACACCTGGTCAGCAAGTGGTTAAATGCTAAAATTAATGCAGTATATTTATTTTTCATAAATAATACTATCATCATTTAAAAACAGCATTATATATTTAACTGTTCACGCAGCATATTTGTAATTGGCTTTTAGGAGGGTCTTTTTGCAGATAATGTTGACCTTGTTGGTAAATGCTAGCGATTTAAGTATGAATTAAATGCACTCATTGATGGATGAAACAACATCCTAACAAATTACTGAATCTACATTTTTTACATGGATTTGTTTGGCAATGCAGAATCGTGCAGAGTAGTTAATTGAGCTGAGCATGTTATAATGGAAATAATTCTACTATTTAACATGGGATCTTGCCTGGAAAGATGACCTTATCATGAAAGAATAAGAGCGTATTGTCTTTGCTCAGTTATCCGATGTAGAGCTTGTTGCACTGAACAATGGTATCATTTAAACAGGGGGCTTAAAATGAAATACTAAACGGCGGTGTAAAAGACTCTTGCTCTGTTTTAGATTTAGTCAAAGACAAGCTTAATACGTAAAATTGGAAATTTTTTTCCAAAGGCAGGTTATTTTCATGAGAGGTTTCAGTGTTAAACTATTGTTTCGTTGTACTTAATTGTATGTCATTCTAACCCTGTTAGGGCCCCTTGAGTTTTGCTTTATATGTAATTTCATTTTCTCAGCTTCAACACAGTTTGCTTTTATTAAGTGTAACATTTTTAGAATGCAGTATGTCTAATAGATTTATTTTGTATTGTATATGTATGTCTAGGGATATTGTTTTCCTTTATGATGCCAAAAGTAAATGCCAAAAATCACTTACAGTGCCCTTATCTCCCTTTCTCCATAAAAGTTTTTTAAGGACCAATAGTAAATGTTTAAATACTTGGGTCATCACACTATTGTGGCAAGCCTGCTTTAAGTTAATGCAGCACTCTCTGTTATGTTTAAATAAAGCTAGCATGTTAGCTGCCACTGTAGTAATCCAACCAACATTATTTAAAAATAAAATGCAATGCTAAAATTAGGGTACTATAGCATTTTCATTTTTTTTTTTAGGTATACAAAACAGGTGAAATGTAAAAACATAACTTTTTTTTTCTGTGTATAGTATATTTTGTCATTATCTATATACAAGGGGGTATGTGCACTACTGATTCATGTGAAGTGTGAATGTTAATGATAGGTTAATTTGAAGACACCAGGTCATTTAAATAGTGATGCATTTCTTATCTTTGTCTTTGTTAATATTATTGTCATATTGTAAGAAGAAAACGATAAAATTCCTTGTCCAGAGAATGCACACAATTTACTGAAACTGCATATTGTTTGTAGGAAAATGCTTTTGCAGTTGGAACAATAAGGTACCTTTTCTTATTTTATCTTATGGTACTGCCTATTGCTTAGTCCGCCCCTTAAAATCTCAATGCAAGTACTGTCTTACTGAAAGTCAGTATGTACAATGGGCTAGTCACAACCCCTATTCCCATGTAAAAGTACTTGGATCTGAGGACTCCCCCCTCATCAGGCACCAAATGCTGCCTTATGAAAGGCAGCAAGGAGTGTACACCAAAGCCCCAAACCAGAAAGGGTGATATATTTGATGGGATACCTGGGGCAAATTTAGGTAGCATTGATTTAATGGAGAATCTGAAGTTTACAATAATAATAGTTACATTATTTAAGAATATATTTATTATATTTTACATGTAAACCTCATAACCATAAATGCATATAGAAGTTCATACACATTTGATAAATGCAGCATGGAGGACCTGACGGTCCTCTGATTGTCCATCATGTCCTATGTTGACTGAGGGCTTTTGACTATGAAGGCACATTGTTATCTACTCCTTTGTGAGTATTATTCTATTTTTGCCACTTGCTTAATAAAAATGTATCTACACGACATCTGAATTCATTAAGCGTTACACAAGAAAACAATTGTTTTCTAGCCATGTGGCTGTATTTTCAAATCTCATTGGACTCTGCTAAATATAACTGTCACAAAGTGTATCTTGAGACAAAACCGTGTTTTCTTTAAGTTTCTTAGTATTGTTGGATACTCAGACATAATTAAATAGTTATTAAAAAAAAACTTAGAAACAATACACACTGTGGGCTTCAGCTGCCATTGTGATGTGCTGGGCTTCTGATGTGTCCCTGTGCCTTAAAGGAGGTTGGGGTGCCTCCTGGCAAACCTGCACCCAATTCATTCTTTGCAATGTATGCTCCAAAATGGAGGCTCTCATAGATTAGAGTTAGGACCACACTACACAAAAGGACTTGGCGAGGCAGTGTGGCTTAAACATGTTTTGCAAAAGTTGTGCATCTAAAACCTCTGTTTTTATCCTTATAGTGTATTTTTTGCATGCTGGCTAGTGTGTGTGCTGGGAAACTTTGGGGTTGATTTACTAACCTTATAAACACACCACGAACATGTATACACCTCTGTAGTGTGTTCCCTCCCAGCATGATCTATGGGTGGAATCTAAACACCTTTGTAGTGTGTACACACCCAGCAGGTGTGTTTGTGCAAAGCCAAGCATGAATTGCAAGGTGATGTTGTGTAAATTAGCTCTATGTTGTGTTGCTTGCGTTGATGAATGCAGGAATGTAAATGCATGAGCTAACCATTTTTGTCTAAACTGTGAAGCAGCATTATATATGCATCATGTGCATGATTTTTCCATATATGGCATTAGTGGAAATATGCTTTTAGAGACTTTTTGGTTGATAAATACGTTTTGCTGTGTGAAAATCACACGCACCTGGTGCGTGCGTGTGTTTAGGTTAGTAAATCACCCCCTTTGTCTCCTGTGTTTTTGATGATACCGGCATCTTCATTGACACCCCTGTGCTCCTGTGTCTTCGGTGATCCATGTGATCTCTGTGTTAGTGACCCTAGGTGAGTGAAGGCTAACATTTTTGAACCCGAGTCCCCAAACTGCAATGCAAAATCAATTCATTTATCTCAAAATGCCAACACTGAAAATAGGTTTGGTATTGTGTTTTAGTTTGGGCACTGGGGTTTAAAAATGTTCAGTATCGCTGCCTTAGACAAAATAGGAAAACGCACATATTCAAACATTTACACACTCACAGATACAAACACATATAATTACACACATATAATCTTTCATTCATAAACATACACATATTACACACTCATAAAACACACACACTCATAAAAAGACACCACAAATTCATAAAACACATCAAACACATACAAACACACATATCACACACACTCATATCAAACACATACATATCACACACACTCAGAAAACACACCCACACATATCACACACACTCATAAAAATACACCACACACATAAAAAACACACACATCATACACACTCATAAAACACACCCACACATCACACACATTCATGTTGATTTAAATTTCTCTTCTGTTCATTTACTTTCCATTTTGTTAACCTCCTGCCGTCCGCCCGTTGAGAAAAAACAGATGGACGGCAGACTCCCATTGGCGGGTTGCCGTCCCCAGACGGCATCTTTTTCATGCTCGCGCGTGCACGGGCAGGAGAGACCCACATATTCTGCACAGCCGTTAACGGCTGTTTCTCATACAACCGATCAGCGGCTCTATAGCCGCCGATCGGTTGTATGGGGTGTTTTGAAGTGAAACCGTGTTTTGAAGTGACCTCTAATGTCTCCATAAAGAGGACCTGTCAGTGTGCCTTTGCTATTATATAGGGGGATTGTTATCCCCCTATGTAATAGCAATAACAATAAGTGTAACAAAAAAATAAATATAAAAAAAAAAAGTTAAAATAAAAGTCACATATAAAAAAAGTAAAAAAAAAAAACCCAACATTTTTAAGTCCCCCACCCCCACATTTATGCACATATAAACGTAAATATGCGTCAGCGAGCGAAAACGACAATTGCGCTACACATGTTACATATAGTTGCGAACGTCGGAATGAGAGCAATTATTTTAGGGCTATCAATCACTGATAACACTAAAATGATGAGCGGTAAAAGCTTTTAAATCGTCGCCTATGGCCAATTTTGAGTATTGTAGTTTTTTGAGGTTTCGCGCATGCGCGCAATTTTAAGGCTTGACATGTTTGGTGTCTTTTTACCCGACGTGACCCTGTCTCTTATATTTTACAAAAAATTGGGTAATAATGTTTTATTATTTAATAGTATAAAAATGGTATAACATGTATTTCAGTACAGCGTTGCATGACGGAATAAATTTCAGTCAAAGTACCGCAGCGCTGAATACTGAAAAATGGCCTGGATGGAAAGGGGGTGTAAACACTGCGGACTTCAAGTGGTTAATTGATGAAAAATAAACTATTAACACATTTATTTCTAAAAGCATTATTACTTTACAGCATTTTATCACACCTGCCTACGTTTGCACAGTACTGTATTTAACCTTTTTGACATACTGTATATAGAACTTGTCGGTTCCAATGACATGCAATAAACAGATTTTGATGTGGCAATTTGCTGTTTATTTCAATTGTGTATGAGGGGCCCACTAAACATGACCCCCTCCCCCATAGTCTAAATCTTGCCCTGTTTGCACATATTTTGCAGAAATATATTAGAACACATACAGTATTGAATATTTTCAGTTAGGCTGGGTTCACACCTAGGCGTATCGAATATGCGCGTTTCCGAGGGCTACTTGGCTGTATCCCAATGGAAACGCGCGACAAAAACGCCCCAAAAAGAAGCTCCTGTACTTCTTTGGGCGTAGGGCATTTTGTAGCGCGTTCATACGGCCTGCAAAACGCCCAGGTGTGAACCATACCCATAGGAAATAATGGGATTTCGGTGTTTGAGCGTTTTGCAGAGCGTTCGAACGCGCTACAAAACGCCCAAGTGTGAACCAGGCCTTAAGGAGGAAGGGAGGGACTAAGGGGAAAGGGAGAGTATGTGAAAAATGTTTTGAAGTGTGTGTGTTCAGAGTCGCTCTGAGGGGGGGTGGTGCTGTAAGCAGGGCAGAGAGGGAGGTTACAGTGCAGGTGTTTCAGGAGATATAGAGGAGCTATGGTCTCCCACTGATCTGCAAAGAAAAACAGCAACAACCAAAAAGGAGTAATAAATCAATACAAGACTGAACATAAGAATATATTACAGAACATCAGAATATAATAGGACATCGTCCAGGTCAGAGAACCAATATATGATGGTATTATTTTGTATTGCTGTATAATCTATTGCTGGCATTTGTAGTCCTCTATAGCTGGCTGTATTAATTTGCATTGCTGTATAATGTGTTGCTGAGATTTGTAGTTCTCTATAGATGGTGGTATTCGGCATTGTTGTATAATGCATTGCTGGGATTTGTAGTCCTCTATAGCTGACTGTATTATTCTGCATTGCTGTATAATGTGTTGCTGAGATTTGTAGTTCTCTATAGATGGTGGTATTCGGCATTGTTGTATAATGCATTGCTGGGATTTGTAGTCCTCTATAGCTGACTGTATTATTCTGCATTGCTGTATAATATATTGCTAAGATTTATATTCCTCTATAGCTGGTGGTATTCTATATTGCTATATAATGTATAATGCTATATAATGTATTGCTGGGATATGTAGACCCTCTTCACCTTTGAGTCTTTGACAGAACTACCAGGGTCATGGCAGGTGCAGCTGCGACCGGTCCTTGGAGCTTTACCACTGCCCTAAAATCATTAGTCTGTATTGTTTTAGAAAAACTGTCACATGACACTAAAAAAAAGGTATCTGTAATTGGTATCGGAGAGTACTTGAAAAAAGGTATCGGTACTTGTACTTCTCTGGTCTGGAAAAAATTATATTGGTGCATCTCTAGTAGCAATCATATATGCTATATTATTTTTTAGCAAAAGTGGAGTTCTCATTTAAGTGTGATCATTTGTACAGGGTTTTACCAAACTGAATAGACCTTATACACAAATTAAATATACCTATGGAAAAAACACATACAGTAGGTTTTACTGCAAAAAAAGCATGCCAGTATGAATAGGCCCTAACAGCCAATAAACTGACAAAGCTGTAAGAAATAAAATGCTGAGCAAACTACATACTTTTAGAATAGAGTATTCCTGAAATTTTACTGTGTGTTCACTTGGCTGTGTGATCAAAACATCTAACAGCAGGGGGAGCAGATGGTGCAGTTTTCTATTTTACAGTATTCACAACAGATCTGTTAACACCAAAAGTTTTTTTTGTATCTACACTTATATATATTATAAGAACAAAAGACAAAACAAATCAACATTTGTGAAACATTTTCTACTTTGATTTCATTTATGACAGTTTGTTGAAGCAGACCTGTGTGTACTGGCATTATTGGTTAAAAAAAAACAGTCATCTTGAGTTACCTGTGCTTTTTGTGCTTGGGATAAGGTTACCATATTATCACAATGGATTTTGGGGACACTCTACTGACCATGCCACGTTTAACCACACTCAAAAATTACACCCCCATAATCATTCACCCATTTTGAACATGCCCTGAAACAACTGGTCACAAACCTTTGGAACAGGGGGCAGACATTCAAAGTATAAAGACAAAATGCAGAGAAATTTTGTGGCGCATAGCACGGTGCAATTGGTGAAATTGCATTTCAGTAGGAAGGCTTAAAGGTGTGTGGTTAAATAAAACCTGAGCCTACTCTGTTTTGGGGTCAGGAGTGCATAAGGCACAGATCGCAAAGGTTAGGAGTACGTAACACAGAACACAGAGGTCAGGAAAGCATGGCACAGAATGCAGGGCTCAGGAGTATGTAAGGCACAGAGCACAGGGCTCACCAGTGCAAAACGCATAGAGGGAGTGTGTAACACACCAAATACAGGGGTCAAGAGTACTGTATGTAAAGCATGGAGTGCAGGGGTGAGAAGTGCAGAGCACAGCCGTAAGGGTCAGGAATTCATTACGTAGATATGTACAGCAGTAGAGCCAAAAATTACCCTCTGCTCCCGGTACAAATCCCCTAGTACAGATCTCTAATCCAAAATTCCCCCGTATAGATTTTGCCCCACCCAATTCCCCCCCAGTACAGACCTCTACCACTCAACTGACCCTAGCGCAGATCTCGCCCCCTGAATACCCCCTAAAATGGACTTCCCCTCACCCCCCAAACAATCCCCCCCCCATAGAGACCTTTCCCCAATTAGACCTCTCACCCCAGTATGGACCTCTTCCTTCCCTTATAAAGACCACAGACCTCCTCTGGAGTGCTCGGTATGTGGCCCAGGTTTCCTGGCGCTAGCAACTTCCCTGCACTGCACCACCGTGTCCAACATAATCAGCGGATGCTTGTTACCTGGGGATAGACCCCTCAAAATGGGGACTCTCCTTGGGAAACAGGGATGATGGGTAGCCATAGCTTGGACTGACTGTAGGTCTTCCCAAGCTATGGCTGCCCATCATTCCTGTCTCCAAGGAAGAGTCCCCATTTTGACTCTTCCTGTTTCCTGGAACACAGGAAGGCCCTGTATATGACCTAGCCATAGGTCATATACAGGGCCTCGATCTATCTGCAAATTGAAATTAAACGCTGCTATCTCCCTGTGTTAAGCTTCTTCCCGTGTCATTCAAGTATCAAATGCCCACATCTTAGAGGCCAGTAAAGATTCTGTTATGTGACAGTTGAGGCACACAGAGTTTAGCACTATGAGCTGTTTGGTGTTTTTTAAAGTAGACATTGCAGTAAAATGCATTATCCTCATCTAATGCCTGGGTCCCCTCCCTCTGTAAAAATCCGTTGCTAAAAATATGTGTAAAGTGTACCTGTAAAGAAAGTTAGATTTTTTTACTCACAGTACCCCCATGTTTTGCTCATGGTCCTTAGGAGAGGGTGATGTCATCAGGGCCGGTGCAAGGATTTTTGCCTACACAGGCGAAGGTGGATTTTTCGCCCCCCTCCGGCACCCTCAGACAGTATTATGGTAGTGCTAGCCCTGCAAACACATCCCATAAAGCAGCACTCCAAAACTAATAGAAGATCTGTGATGTCCATGTCACAGGTCAAACCAATTCTCAGAAGCATTTAGAAAAAAGGAAGACCATCAGCTACTAGTGCTGTATATGCGAAGTCGCAAGAAATTACACCCCAAATAATTTACTGTGGAGTACCGCAGCAGAGGGAACAGGGGGTGGGGCTCAGACTATAGAATACTGAAGCTCAGAGCCCCGTCCTTGCCGCTGCTGCTGCTGTGAATGGGAGTCAATGTTTTTCCGCCCTCCCCCACCAGCGCCCTCAAGTGGCCGCTTGTGCTGCCTGTATGGTAGCGCCGGCACTGGATGTCATCCCCCTTCTGTCACCTCCCTCTCGTGAGAAGCACTTGCACTGGACTGGGATGTCTTCTTTTGAGAAACGGCCTGTTGTCAGGGGTACGGGCACAGATGTCCCCACACCGTATGCAGGTACCCACGCAGGAAGATCAAATAGGTATGACCACACCGGACAAGGCAAAATGTGTTATATACAGTTTATTTGTAACCAGCAAAACCAAATTAAACACCCAACAGCAAGCACGAATAAGTAATGTGACCCCAACCAAATATAACCCCCGACACCTATAACAAGAGCAATAATAGCTATATACAGGTAACAGCAACAGGACTACAAGCAGGTAATGGCAACAGAACAACAAGCGGAAATCACGACTGCAAACAGGTAACAGGGCTCAGGACTGCAAACAGGTAACAGGGCTCAGGACTGCAAACGGGTAACAGGGCTCAGGACTGCAAATGGGTAACAGGGCTCAGGACTGCAAACGGGTAACAGGGCTCAGGACTGCAAACGGGAAACAGGGCTCAGGACTGCAAATGGGAAACAGGGCTCAGGACTGCAAACAGGTAACAGGGCTCAGGATGGCAAACAGGTAACAGGGCTCACAGAAAACAGGTAACAGGGCTCAGGATACACAGGAAATGATAACAGGATACTGAGCCATCATCCTGACTACAGGGAGGTTTAGATCTCAAAATGTTTCAACAGCTTCTTTATCACCTCCCAGAAATCAATACAATGCTATTGAGGCTAGGTTCAAACCTAGGCGATTTATCAAGCAGATTTAGCCATGCGATATTACACAAAACTGTGATTTGCATTCAAGTCTATGGAAGCTGTTCACACCTTAGCGATTTGTCAAGTGGTAGAAATCGCCTGTCACGCAAAGAGGTGCAGGAGCTATTTTTGGGCGGTTGTCACACGTTTTGGGTCCCATAGACATCTCTATGCAATGACAACCGTGCAGTTTTCAAAGCAAAATTGTGCAAATAGAAATGCACGACAACTGCACGAAAACAGCTCACCAGCTTAATCGCCTAGCTGTGAACCTAGCCTCATGTGTGTAGAAATTAGTAAATTGGTTTGCAAACGGCAATATTTTGTCCATCTGGTGATTTATTTTCCTTAAAAGTATTATTTTAATTTGTCTGAATGCTTACGTGTAGATTTTCTTCAATCCATGTAGAATCATGAATTTTGTTTGCCTGCACCAATATACTGTGTGAGTCTCTAGAGATCAGACAGATCTTTATGAATGTATTAGACAGATTTAAAATTCTTTAATTACAAATTGATCTGCTCTTTCCCTTAATTCTTGATAATGCATACTCTATTTAAACTTAGTTAGATTTCGAAAACAAATAGTATAAGTTAACCTGACAGAAAAAGCTCCCATCTCTGATAAATATGTGTGTGTGCGTGTCCACGGAACTGACACATTGCTAAAAAGGTGTTTAAAACTGGTGGGGCTAAATGTGTCCCTTTTTTTAAAATCTTAAAGATGGGTGGTGTATATAGGTTTTATATTACTGAGAACAACAAGAGTAACCAGATTTAAAGAAGTGGAGTGGTTTTGTATAAAAAATTAATGAAATTACCGTATTTTGCGATCCATAAGGTGCACCTGACCATAGGACACAGGCAGGGTAGGGTTCTGTGACAGCTGTAGTTAGTCACAGCTGAGACAGGTGGCGCTGTGATTACAGCGCCACGGTCTCAGTGATCACAGAGCTGACGAAGAATGGACGTTCTTCGTCTGCTCTAGGGGCTCTATGGTGAGCTCCTATGCCGTGGTCACGGGGCACTCAGAGGAACGGGGGACCCCGAAAACCACAGGGGGGGGGGGGCACAGACACGATCGCCACCGCCGCTCGATTTGATACTAGCGATCTGATTAGATCACTTGTTTTAAACGAGCAGCGGCTCCCGCTGTAAATTTAGCTCTGCTTGTCCGGAGCAGGGCTAAGTGTACAGAAAAACTACTTGCCCGGTGCCCGAAACTGCACGTCTCGGCCGTCGGGCGATAGGGATTCGCTCCATAAGACGTACACACATTTTTCCTCTGCCTTTTTGGGGGGGGGGGGGGAGATAAAATATTATTTCCACTCAAATTCCACATGGGCTGATCACATAGGAACAGCTGATTGAGTTATCCTTCATTCAAGAAAGAGTGTGTGTGTTAAGGGAGTGTAGTATGCTAAGAGAAGTAGTAGAAGAATGAGCAGGACAGTGTTCACCCTTCCTGGGGGAGCACAGCAATGCTTACTATGTTTCTCCAGGAGCATCTGAGATACTCCCTTCTGGAAGAAATACAGGCTGATACACATTTAGCTCTGTACTGAATCCTGCCAACCTATACTAAAAAAGTGCACCTGGCTGCAGTGGGCTCTAATTATGTACCAACCTTAAAGTGTATTTCCATTTTTGCAGTCAAATTTGAGAAAGTCCTTCTATCTGTTTGTTATGTGTTCCTGTTCACACAGCAAACTGAAAAATGACTTTAAAAAAGTCTTACCTTTTAGATGTTTTGTTAAAGCAGGCAAGATGGTTGATTCCAGGTTTGTTAGCCCTTTCACAGTGATCGGTCGATAATGGAAAGACTTGGCACTGAAATTTGACGATTGTGTTATGGATGTGTCTGTATGTATGCATGTGTTATACAATGGAAAAGCCACCTCAGACCCCTCACAGCCCCTCCTAATATTTCAAAGAAATAGAAGCAAGAAGAAATTTGAACCCTTAAAGACCCTAACCCAAGTAAAAAAAAATCTAAACTGCAAGGTTTTTTTTTGTAGCTTATGCTATGTGACTGTGAACATGTAACAAATATAAAATAGGTTTTATCTGAATTTGGCTGCAAACGTGGAAGTACACTTAAACAAGATTCTCTTGTTGCAGCAAGAGAGAAAGTTTAGAACATGTGGGTGTCTGTAATTACACTGAACAGTTTAACTTGGGCCTAACAACAGGAGCAGGTGGCAATCTCAGAGGGAGGATAGTGATGCGTTATGGAAAGTAAGTGGTATGAGGGAGGGAGAGAGAGTATACACAGATCTTGGCCTGAAGAAGAGAGTGATGCCCATTCTTCTGAATTCCACTAAGGCAATGTGGAGTCTCTGGGTGAGCACTTGCCAGGGTGGGTTCATGAAGTCTAGTGTGGCCCAGGATACCATAAACATTCTCTGGGCTTCAAAAAGTGTGGTTACCAACAGGGTGCTGCTGCTTTAAGATGAAGGCCCACACATTGGCTGACATTGACAGACCTATCTTCCCACATTACAAAACTTTGTCCACCTGGTGGGGTACAGAGCACACTGTAAACACAGCACAAGATATACTGTATGTATACAGGTGAAACTCGAATAATTAGAATATCGTGCAAAAGTAATTGATTCAACTAGTTGCGTAAACAGGCTCTTGCAAGAGAATATGCAGATGTACCATATTATCTAAATGAGTATTGGTTCCAGTCAGTACTTCCGGTTTACATTTGCAAATTCTGGTGTATTACTCTATGGAAATAGACAGGAGCAATATGTTACATTTTGTGTCACACCGAAGCTGCATTATTAGAATATGCTTTTGGCTACTTGATCTTCTATAATATATGGTTTCAGTTCCTAGAAATTTCGTTCCACATCATATACTCTGCAGTATGTAACATTTGCCTCCAGGTTACCAGCTCTATCTTTAAATTTGTCATGCTGCCGCTGAGCTTTGACAGATTTCCACTTACATTTTCATAAGCCTACATTAGATTTGAAAACACTTATCTTAAACTCTTTCCAGTCTGCTTCCCTTCACGAAAACTGCCTTCTACTGGACAGCTGTGTTTACTTACAACTGCTGCAGCTTTGCTTTTTGACACTATCATTTTTGTGTGTGTGGCATGAAAATAAATGTACACACTTTCTATACAACTTGGTAAAATATAATGCGTTACAATTTAACCCATTAACTGCTAGCTCTATTAATTTATTGGTAGACTGTCACCTTTGCCAGCACACCAGTTACGTTGCAATAATACCACTGGCATTCTGGTTTAAAGTAAATGTAAACCTAATCTCATGTAAACTTTAACATGTTAAAGTTATTAAAGTTATTTTTATTCTTTTTAAATATTCAGCTTTCAATAAAAGACTACCTGTTGATCCTACCTGTTATGGGGTGACGACTGTCCCCCAGTTATACTCCTGCATTCTCACCTTATCACATGTGCCCCTGATTTAGTCTACAAGTGGCTGGGCCGACACGTTGCATCAGCAGCCTTGAGATGGTGAAAAAAGAAGCTGAGAACTGCTGGGTTTTTTTTTTGCGAAAAATCAAGACGAAGGTTTATGACATACAATGCTTTAGCCAACGAAGTGTCATCCATTTAGGGTTTCAATCTACTATAATACTACTTAATTGGACTTCCATCTACTATAAACTTAAAGAAAAATTTTGTATCAACCCAGATAACAATGAGCACTTAACCTTTGCAATGCGGAGGCAGTTAAGTGCTCATTTTTGTCTGGGTTCAAAAATAATAAAAGTTATACTCACTGGAAGCTCTGAGCCAGCCAGCTGTCACAGCGCTCCTTCCAGCCTTTCTTCTTCTACACTGCAGCATTGGTATCCTCAGCGTCCTCACATCTATGCACAGGGTAAGGAACGTGATGATTTAGGGGGGCCTGAGACAGCTGGGCCCCCCTAAAGGGAGAAAGACTGTAAGGACCAGTCTAAGAGCAAGTCGGCTAGAAACAAAAGAGCAGTTAACCCTTGTAGTGGTAGGGGTAGCACCACTGCAAGGGTTAAAAAAACATTTTCTAGAGTTATTCCTTAATTACTTCCTTAATTACTTAATTGTCATTAATGTCATTACATTACATAGTTACATAGTATTTGGGGTTGAATAAAGACATATGTCCATCAAGTCCAACCCATTAATGACATTCCTGCTAGAGGTATGAATGTGTGTATCAAAGCACTGTGGAAAGTACCTTTCCTAGTGATTTCCTCCACAGCAGGACTGCTGGGAAAGTGTGATCTGGAAATGTGCACTACTGAGTGCTTCCACGTTTACATTCAGTTTTCCTATACCAAGAAGAGCAGAGGCTCTGATCTCCATCTGCTTAATACAGCTGTGGCATCAAGGATCTTAATACAACCCAGATGTCTTATGTTGCCCTCATATAACAGCAGGTGTGTGTGTGAGGGTGGGGGGGATATATGGCCGTACATATATTTCCTGTTACTGAAGTATTCTCAGATGACCATATGGGCAACCACCCACTTTCGGGAACTTTCTAAAGCATTCCTACTGTTTGTTAACTATCACATGCTTGTTTGTTTCCTTTTGCAAAAGCATAACACCATGATACATAGAATACAAAAAAAGCATATGCATAACATACTGTACATGTACCATTCTTTTTGAAATGCTGCTCTAAAATGTGTGAATAAAAAACTCATAATCTATAATATCTTGGTTATATACCTTTAAGAGGTTTCATATGATGTTTGTTGGTATTGTAGCACCCTGTACATAGGAGAGCTTATTTAAATATAGTTGCTGTCAGATTGTATTCAGTCTGATACTGATCTAATAGTCTGTGGTCATTTGGTTTCCCTAAGCAATCTGTTATCGTTTGCATCTGCCTGCTGCTGGGTGTACCCTTGCCACAGAGCAGAGCAACCAATAAGAGATTGTTATGAATATCTATGTCTCCCTGGCCAATCACTAGGAGGTTCATGGCCTGTGGTGAATGCTGGGAGAGGACATCAATATTAACAGACTAAGGCCTCATTCACCTAAGAGCCGTCTCGTACAGATCCGTGCGGCGTGCATGGCCGTATCGGGCCGCTCCCGGGAAGGACAGGTGCTGCGTGTGATTGTACACTGCTGCCTGTTCTTCTCTATGGTAGCAGCATAAAATAATTAATGGCAAATACCCCACCCCCCCATTCAATAAAGGTGTGCATTGTGCAGCAATCAGCCCTCCCCCTTCCCAGCAGAAAGTAATTAGTGGCAGATTGCTACTGAGGCCTGGTTCACATCTTGGCGGCCTGGGACCACGTGCCCTCAAACTGTGTGCCGCACCTTCTTTTTTTGACTGTGCGCGATTGCTAGCAGCGATTGGGGTGCCATTAGAAATTAATGGCACCACAATCGCGGGTTTGTGCGCGATTCCAGGATCGCAGCGAGATCTCAGATCGCTCAGATGTGAACCGGGTCTAATTATACCTACACTAAAGCTTGGAAGTTTAATGGTTAACAATGCTGCCACCAATAAAGCTGGGGAAAGGTGGGTTAAATATAACCATTTCTCCATAGCTTCTTTGGTGGCTGCAGTGTTAACAATTATACCACCCCCCATGTTTAAGTGAACACATGTATTGTACTCAGTGGACACTGAACTGCCTTATCACTGCAACATTAATCCAGGTCGGGTTACATTACTTCTTGCAGCTGCCCGATGTGATGGAGAGAGCTCAGCGTGTAGATCAGCCTGGCTCACCTCAGTATGCTGTTTGCATGAAGGAGGAATGTCCATGAACAACTGCCGTTGATCAGGAAGAGCTGGCACTATCCAGCTCACGCTGACAGGAAGGAGGGGAGGGGTCATGTACCCGCAGCTGCTCTGTGATACAAGTGATGGGTCGGAAGATGGCAGAAGAACTTATTGTACAAGTTCTCTCGTCCTGACCGGGCCCCCCTCGGCTCGGGCCCCCTAGCGGCCGCGTGGGTTGCTATGGCGGTAGTTCCACCACTGGACACCTCAGCTCACAGACCCGAATAGCATTTGGGAGTTCCCATATGCTATGTAGTATTTGACAGCTGACAATGTCATATGCGCGGCTCACTCCGCTCATCTGTTTACTTTCGGGCAGGAGATGTCATTTTGCGGCGAGTTTTCATTGGGTTCGGACGGTCGTCGTCCGCGGGACTTTTTTTATTTCGGCGGGTCGATGGGGGGAGGGAAAAACATGTTTGCCTTTAATGTCACTTTAAGCCTATGCGCACGGCTTGGCTGTTTACTTTGGGTGCCTTTGGCTGCTGTACAGGCTATTGTGAATAGCACGTACAGCAGCACTTCAGTTCAGCTGAACCGAAGGGTTCCTGCAGCCGAAGCAAGCCGAAGGATTAGCTGAACGTTCAGCTAAATCCTTTGGCTCCTTAGTAAATAACCCACAAAATGTAGTCTTCTTTGTTATCAATGTGGCAAATCCACTGGAACTCTTTTGCATGTGTGATATCAATGCAGGATGAAGAGACAAGAAGTCACCAGCACTCTAGCAATGTTCCTTTTCACATCTCTGATATTTTGGGACCTTGCAGGGTCCCTTCCCCAGGGTGACGTAGTGACATTATGACATTGTTACAATGTGATGCTGTTTTCACAAATAAAAGAGGAAAAAGAAACATTGCATGAGTGATAGTGACTATTTGTCTCTTCATCCTGGGTTTGCATGGGGCCATACATTGTGGTTACAACATGCACCCACTAAATACACAGGTTGATCACTGTGTGGAGCACAACTCATATCTGCATGTTATCACAGTTTCAAATAAAGAACACCACTGGCACTTTTTACTATTTTTTTTACATTTATATAAAATGGGGCAGGAACAAAACTCTCATGCTCATACACTGTAACTGATGCTGAAGTGCACATCCCTACGTAACAGCTCCCACCATCCTAACATATCCTTATACTTTTCCACATAACTAATGAATTGGCACCCTTCTCCAGCAAGGCTTCTATATGTAAAACCCATTCTTTTTACCCAACTCACTGGATGCTAAAGACTATAGTAAAGCTGTTTCCTGTGACAGAGAGAATTCTAAACTTAATGGAGAGGCCTATAAAAGCCAAAACAAATACACATATGTTAACTAAATCACATGAATCAGCAATACTCTGCTAGCATCCACCAGATAATAAGTGAGCTGATCCAAAGTACTTGGCACACAGATTTTTGGGAGTCATTAAAACAAGAACATCAAGGTCACATAACCTTCTATTTGCTTATTTACATTTTTAGTCCTCTTTTTTTAGAATAAATAGGAAATCAATTATGTAAGGCAGCTGCTGGGGTGCGAGAAATTCCACGCATGGGCCAAGTCCTGTTTTCTACACTATGGGGAAACATGCGGTAGTGCACAGGCGTGGCAACTGTGAGGCCAGCCAACAGTGTTATGAGGAAATGAATACGCTAGACACAGTTTAATTAGTGTATCTGATTATTTTGGGTCTGATCCTTCAACAGTTCATATCAGTAATATAAAGTATATGAAATCCACTTGACAAAATATGTTTCTACTAATCTTTCTGTTTAATGGGATTTTCATTTAGCCAGGGAATAAATGACATAAACGAGAATCTTAACACAGTCCGTAAATTGTTTTGCCATAGGAACCTAAAACCCTACAAATGATTTAAGCAATGATTCTGCTCCAAAGCAGCATGATATAGCATGCATGTGCTACATTTTAAAATGTTTCACATTTTTTACTATGCTCATTGTACTTTACTACCATATTGTGAAGGGACCTGCTCTGCTATTTTCCGAGCAAGAAAGAAAAGCCTACAGTGAATAAATGTTCTTTCTGTATTCTGTTTTTTCTTAATGTTGTACCTTAAGCTATATATATATATATAGTGTATGTATATATGTATGTATGTGTATATGTATATACACACACGGGCCCAAAAATGTATACACACTTCAACATTAAAAATATATGCACAAAAATGTTATTACTAGATTTATATAAACATCAAAGGGCAGCTGTAAGTCATGTTTGAATTATGCAATCACATTAGGTGCTCAAAGTGGTTACCATTAGCATCCAGACACTTTTGACTTCAGTGCACTACTGCATGAACAACATTGACTAGAGTGTCCACAGGGATTGCTCTGCATATTTCAATCTGTTTCCCGTAGTGCAGCCAGCGTAGGTGGTTTTCTATGGTATACCACATTCTTTAGTGTTCCCCACAGATAGAAATCGAGGGGTGTTAAGTCTGGGGAACTTGGAGGGAATTCAACAGCACCTCTGTGTCCTATCCAACGCCCTGGCAGAATGTCATCAAGATAGGCTCTTATGTCTTGGTGGTAGTGAGGTGGTGCACCATCTTGCTGGAAGTAAAACTGCTCATCCACATTAAGCACAGGAATGGCCGGTTCGTTAAAACCACTCAACGTACTCCATTCTTCAATCAGAGTCATCTTCAATCATGGCGTATAACAGTCTCGGGATGCAAAATTTCCAGTGTGCTCTCTTCAGAATACGTTGTATGCTTGATCTGCTAATTCCTGTCTCACGTGCACATTGTTTGACAGACTTTTGCGATGAACATGTAAACAGTTGCAACACCGTATCCGAGGAAGTAGGACCTGTTGCTGTGCGACGCCTCCCAGATCTTTGCTGGTGCACATCACACACAGTGCCATCGGTTTCTAACATATAACGAATCCGTACGATTGTTGGTGGTTCTGTTCCAAACTCACGTCGCCATTGTTGTTGAACTTCACACACATTTTCAAATTTAGAATACCACTTCAAAATGGTTTTGCATTGCTCAAAAGTCAAGCGTGCCTCCGCCATTTTCTGACTCTCTCCTGACGGTCACATGATGATATCAACAATGGTGTGACTACAGATATCTTTAGAGATAACATAATACTACATATTGCTGCCATAATTTAATATGGGTTTTAAAAAAAAAGGGAAAGATAACAACTGTTGAATTGTGTATACATTTTTTGGGCCCCTCTGTATATACCATATTTAGGGTTACAGTTATTGCTACAGTGTGACAGGGGTTGCCACAGTGTGACTTTCTGCTGTGATTTGCAAATATTCTATTCTTTTATAGGGTTCCTGAGAAAATGAGAAAAAGATAATTCCAACACAATTATACAGTGTATAAGAGTCTGAAAGCACAGGGGATATATTAAAAAAGGATACAGCAGCACATTTGCTCAGTATTCACATTCACTAGTCAACATTCACTCTCATATATAAGGTACGGTTGTCACACATTTGCCAAGTGAAAAAAAAAACATTCACTGAGATTAAGCAACAGCTGCTTACTGCAAAGTTAATCTTACAACATATTTATGTAGGGGTAATTGTCAGATTTACTGATTTATTAACATGCCTGAAACTTTCCATGTAGACTAGGAAAGCCTCACTTAGTAAAACAAGTTCCTCACACACAAACATACAGTACAAAATAAAAAAAAACACTGAAAATAAATAGCTAAAATCTAGTGAAGATCATATAACTACAAACTGCTCCGGGACAAACGGTGTGATTTGCAGTCAATTCATGTGGCTCCTATTTTGTCCCTCGAGTCAAGAATAATAATTCATTACATGTTCTGATTTGCCAGAATAATGTCCTGAATTTACTTAGTGATTCTGGATAATACACACAACAACAAACTTTGTGACAATGTATACAACCCTATTCCATGTATCAACTTTCTTCATGAATTCAAACAAGTCTTCTTTATATTTAATACACTTATGAAAATGTGGTACAACAGTACTTTCACTCCCTGACCATACACAAGTGAATATGACCATCTGAGACTTCTCCTGCATATTGCCATGTGGCCCAATTTAAAAGCACCATGACTATTTATGTGACCATGCAGCCCTGACAATTTCAATTTACATCACACCCTTACCTTAAGGGATTCCTATTAGGCGTTAAAGTCAACTGCAACCCATATGTACACTAGTTATTGACAGGAAAGGTCTAAAATGAGGCATCTCTGCTGATAATTTGCATGCATGTTGCTACTTTACTGTTCTCCATTAAAACTACTGTCTTCAATTTAGTACACTTTTTAAGCTGCCAACAGAGATAATATGGACTTCTTTTGTGTACAGAAGCCATAAACCATGATAATGTTTCTTATGACTTGTGGCCATACTGGCAAATAAGGAGGTATGGGAGCCCTCCCAATTATGAGCAGACACGCATACTATACAAATACAGTTTTAAGTTCTATTACTCTACTGGTGTTGACTGACAAACATTGATCATGTTGGTGTATTTTTTCTCAGAGTTCTAATACAAAAGTAAAACATTCTGTTCCATTTTTTTATTTGTCTGACAGTTTATTTTCACAAGCAGGCTAATATATTGCCTTGGTAACTGCTTGTGAATGAAATATTAAAGTACACTGAAGCACCACTGAAAAATGATCTCACTGCAACCTTCATACTGAAATATACACATGCATATGTAAATTCCAAATCTTTTTTCCCCTTTAACTTGTTTTATATTTTTAATATTGTGTTAGAGTTAATTACATTAGGGCCCCTTAAACCAGTTTATCAAGGAGGGTGCAGCCACTTACTTTTACCTACATTCTCCCCGTAAGGGCAGGTAAGGGACACAACAGAGGGTTTAGGAGAAAAAGAGGAAAGTCAAGTCTCCTTTCCACCTTTCTCCTTCTTTTCAAAGTGCATCAAAGAGATGGGAGTTAAAGCCTCTCTCTGCGCCTAAGTTTCTAGTTTCACTATCCAAACAGAGACAGGGATTAGGAAAGCCATTGCCTTCTTCCATATCAAAAAACTGGAAGAAAATCATCTGTACTGCACTCATCTGAATGTTGGTTTTAACTCCTGTGTAATATTGAACAGTTACGTTGCCTGTGGATTCTGTTAAGTAACCAAGTGGCCATACTGTCAGTAGAGACTGGGTGTAAGAAGTATGTCATTGCATATAATGCCATTTGAAGCAGAACATCTGAAGAAAACAACCCTGAGGCACTCCCTACAGTGTACCAATACCCAAAACATTGTTTTTCTTAGAAAGAGTGGGGAAGATTTAGAATGCCTGTTAGGATCACTGCCATTGAAGGCTTCGTTGGAGAGATTCCTTCACCTCCTGTCTGGTAAACATTTTGTGCCCAGACAAGGAAGTGAGGGGAAATCTCAATAACTGCAACCAGAAGTAAACATTTTTTTGTTTTTTTCAATTGAGTAGGGGAATGCTAGAACCCCTGTCATATGTAAAATGTTGTCACCAAAACTAAAAGCAAGGGGAGTAAAACCCACACACAGGTTTACCTAATCTTTACCCATTCTATCCATTTGTTTTTCTTGAATCTAGTCATTGCACAAATCAAGGACATACATGTTCCTCAGGGCTTGTTAAGAGCTTTCAGACATTGCCCAAAACCTCTTAATGAGTCTTTCAAAAGTTTTGTGATGTATTACAGACAATGATAGCATACAGAATGTATATGATGTGCTAATCAATCTCATGTTGTTTACAAAAAACGAAGAATAGGAACAAGGATTAAAAAATAAAGGGAACACTGAGGCTTTTGTAACTTTTAACATTAGTTCCAATTGGTAGCTAAAAGCTTCAGCTAAGGAAATATAACTGGGCTGATAGCATACATTGAGAAAGAATATCCTGGAAAAGTCATTCTTTTTTCTTTTTGTGATGTATCTGCTTGTCCTTTAAAGTAATGTTCATGTACATGCTGATATATAGCTGATATCACAGATTGTAAGTCATAACTTACCATCTTTCATCACACTTCTCTTCTCATCTAGCAATTCATCGATCCTAAATTATCCTTTTAACTTGCAATTTATTAAACCATGCTTTCTATTAACACCTACTCACCACTACTTATTGCTCCATCACTTCTCACTCATCACCTATAGTTTATCATTCATCATATAACATACTTGTTTAGTCCTAAATGGTAATAATAAAATCAACATGTTGTGTATCTTGCAAGCAGTGTCTGAATCATTTTATAAGGGCATGAGAAACCATTATATAACCTAACTATTTAGACTTTGTCAAACTATGTGAACTTCAGATCATTAAGTTTTAAAACATAAACTTAGTAATTCTATACACACTCACACGCAAGTAGGCTCCGGGTTGACTGTGAGTTCCTCGCTTGTAGTTTTGGAAAACAGTAAACTAATGCAGCCTTTCGCTGCTATAGCAACCAATTAACCATCATGCACTTCCTGGCCTTTTATCTGTAGTCAGGCAGCTTAGAAGGGTCAATAATTGGGTTCTCTTTTGTCCAAGCCCCCTCCTTATGAAGGTCAGGGTTCTCAGAGTTACCTATGTACGTAAAGCAAAAGGATAGCTTACTTAGTGTTGGTTGCAGGGAGAGATAGTTGCTGTTATATAGTGCTGTTAACCTGTGCTATATACAGGACTATTACATTCTGTATTTTGCTACATTATCACAGTGAATTGCAGTGTGGTGGGCTATATGGTCTGTACCCTCCCTGTATTCTCTGTGCTGTATTGCTTTATTGAGATACATAATTGAGAATTGCAGTGTGTCTGTCTGCCAATTGCCTGATATGTGATACACCTACATGCTGGAATGCAAGGCTCTCCGTGGGTTGTCAATGAGTATTTGTGCAAGTACTGAATGAGTACAGACCGTAGGCATCTGGGGTTCTTTTTAACATGGCAGTGGTTTCTGATTCAGGACACATGTACTATTTTGTCTCTGTTTGACCAGAATCTTGAGTCGCAGCCAAGTTAGTGTCACAATCCCTCTGGTGCTCCTGCTGGAATAATAGACCAGGCTCTGGAGTAGCAGGAGGATCTTTTTTTCGACTGAGTCAGAGAGAGCAGGAGGCAGAGGTTCCATGAGGTGCCCCTAATAAAGTAATTCTGACTTAAAATACATAGGGCAGAGCTAAGTGACAAGGTCGTGGGTGGGGTATGATGAGGAGCAGGATCCACACAACACTGGCGAAGGGTTAACTGTTCGAGGTGTGTCTAGGTGCTAAAAAAGGTTATACTCACCCGAACTGTCAAGCAGGATCCCTGCTTCTTCAGTCACTAAAGCGTGTCTCCTCCTGTTCTGAACAGATGAAATGTTCCTCAGCATCCTTACTTCTATACACTTGTAAACAGTATGATGACACAAGGATTCTTAGACTGCTGGAGGGGAAAAGAGCTCAAGGGATTTGGTCTAAGAAAAAGCCGACTGGAATGATTGGGTGAGTATAACTTTTTGTAGCACATAGAGACAAATGAGCAGTTAACCCTGCAAGAGTTAATAACATCTTCCCCTATACTTGTTCTTTGATAGAGGTGTCACTTTTCCCATAAAGGGAACCATAGCTCTTAGAATTTTTTTCATAGGGTCTAATTAAAAAAAGGTGATCTGTATTCCATGTGATGAGAGTGCACTAGAAGGGAAGTATTTACCATCATGGATTGTGGAACACTGATATAAGCAGAAATTAAAGATGACATTTCAAAATCTTTTACTTTTTAGTGTCAGTTACATTTTGTGGTTTATTGTATTTTGAGATGATATTTTTTACGCAGTGATTTTTGTATAATCTGATTGATGCACAAGTATATTATTGCCATTAATTGTTTGGAATAATACTAGCAAGTCATTATATTTACAGCACTGTTAGACAGACTACTCCAAGAGGTGCATTTATACACTGTTCACACAGCGTTCATCTCTGCAAATGAAATTCGCAATGCATTATTGCCAGTAAATGGAGCCAAGGAAAATTTTCTATGCTCCTTGGCTCCATCTAGTGGCCATAATGTGCTCTCATTTGCCGAGCTGCTCGCTTTGTGAGTGTTTTATAAATAGACCCCCAAGTGTTTAAATACTGTTTATGGAGTCTGTATAACTTTTCTTCAATTTTTCAGTGAAATATATACACTTTAATGTGGATTTTTTGGAGAAAAAAATCTACATGCTGTGTGTTCTTTCAACCACCTCAATACCAGCATGTTACACCTCTTCCTTTCCAGGCCATTTTTTGTTTTTCAGTGCTGTCTTACGGACAGTTACTTAGTCATACAACACTGTACCCATATTACAAACATTTCTGGTTATTGGTAATAACAGGCATCTTGGGGTCTCCGTCAATAGGTTCACTTTTTTTGGACTTTTTGAAATTTTGCAATAATTTATAGGGCATGGGCAAGCCCGTTAGGGAATTATTTTTAAAACAAGTATCTTTATTTAGTAATAAGCAGAAATTCACATATGGTAGAAAATATTTTTTGATATATAATTATTCCTGGTTTAGCCCTTGGCTGAAATGAGGTACAGTAATTTTGTCAATTAGTCAATAAGTCATTGACTAATTTGTAAGGTCTGCTTTAGGAATAACTGCTCTGGTGATCCAGAGGAAGGCGACGAAAAGTTTCTGACCAATTAGGTCAGAAAAAAAAATGCTCCTTGACTACAAATTTGTCAATCAGTTTATGCTCTAAATTGTACATACATGGCTGAACCATCACTATTAAGGAATTATTAGTAAAATGATTGACTCGTCTCCTGGTATTATTGCATATCACCATTAAATCCCATATTCAAGTAGAAATTAGAATTATAATGGAAATAAAGCCAGTGCAATTTTCTTTCATATTATTTGATGTGTAAACTTCCTTCACTTATCACCTTAGTGGAATAAATGAAGGAGTGGGCGTGATGACATATGTTATTTCGATATGTATATACTTTAAACAACTAGATGTTAATATTTTAACAGGAAAGCCTGCTCTACTAAAAATAAAGGTAACTTAGTCATAGGCCTTTGTCTTTCTGATTCACAAAGCCGTTCACTTTTCCTTATTTGGTCCATTAACTTTATGTATTGCTAGTAAATAACAGATGATGCTTTGTGTAGATTTAACATCAAAGGCAAATGAGTCATAAAACACATTTTCCATTTAGAGTGGCTGCTTCTGTAAAACTGTCCTCTGTGTGCATTATCCCCTCCCTGCCCAAAGCATACTTCATTCATTGTCTGATGAGACGAAATGCCAGCTACAGAGTTTTCTATAAGAAATGCAAATGACCCTGAATAGTTTTCCTAGTAACTGTCTGCAACTGTTATCAGTTATCCACATCCTTACAATAAAACATGGATGTACAAGCCATCTAATGTGAGCTAAGTATATGAAATAACATAGTTGCTCATGTCAGCATAACAATAAGAGGCATAGCAACAGATATCTTAGGTTTATTTACTATGTTTCAGTGTATCACTTTCACAAGCAATGCCATTTAGCCTCACACTGCAATGATCCTCTGAACACGTTGCTGACGTGCTAGCACGAATGAATCACCATTAATAAAGTCACCACGAGCAATGCCATTGCTGGGTTTTTCCATCTGCCATTCATTATGGCCCATGAATTCCTTGCTGCTTTTTTTTTGTATTTTCAATTCTCTTATCAAACATTTACCATGAAAAATGACTTCCTGCAGAACACCCATTAGCCACCACTGTTGATGCTAATGGCCAAACAGTAAGGATGTGAGATAGCAAATTACAGTGAGTCACAAAATGTATTTAGCTTGGGTTTCCTGCTCGCACTAGTGCGTCAATGGAAGAGCACTAGTTCCTTAACAACCAGGAGTATTCAAAGAGAAAGGCAACTAATAAAACTATGTATATATTTTAAAAGATAGTCTCATCTTTTTAATTTAATCATCATTGCATTATTCCAGTATAAATGCATGTATTATATATTGTATATACATTGATACCCATTTTTAATATGAATATATATGTTTTGAAGTACAACTGAAGGCTCCTGTATGTCTAAACAAGTACCAAATCCACTTACTATGGATCCAGATAAAAGTGTCCTAAACTTACAAGAAACTTCCTTTATCTTTCCTGACTTAGCCAAATTCTGCTTCGTGTATCATATGCTCCCTCTCCCAGACACTGCAGCTCACAGTGAGAGGGTTTTAGCAGCACAGGGAGTGCTGTCAATCCAGCAAGCAGTAGGCATGCTGGGCGTGGCCATGTGATGATTGACAATCTATAGGCTTGTGACTTTTTTTTATCTCACTGTAGTGCAAGCAGACATGACCTGAGACTGGCAACACTGCTTATCGCAGTATCTCTGCAGTATCGTTTGCCATAACATCACAGAAAGCTGCAGGGAAGGTAAGAGAAAACTGTATGTGGAGATGCGCTTATGATTAATGAATCAGGGTAGATACAAACAATAACAGTTACAACATTACTTTGTATCTCTAGCTCACTTCTAAACAGAGTTTTTAGACACCATGCCAAGCGGTTCATTTAATTTTTTTACAGCAGCAGCTTTTTTAGCCGCTATATTTATTAAACTCCAATTTGACAGTCAAAAATTGCAGGCAACTGTGAAGGGGGAGTGGCAGCAGGACAAGGCTTACTACACACGTCCTGTGTGGTTTTTTTTTAGGTTTGTGTAGTGCAATCAGTGTCCACAACTGGTTAGTAGAAAATATGTAAACATATTCATAGTTAAAGGAGAACTATGGGGTCAGTGTTTTTCCCCATAATTCTCCTTAGGGTAACGAGAGGACACAAACTAGCGTCCTCCCGCTACCCTAAGCTCAGTATATCGCGAGCTACAGCTCGCGGTATACTGAGACGCCGCAGCCGGAGCGGATCCCGACATCGACGTCAAGATCCATTTCATGAAATGAAAGCTTTTTGAGGCGTGACATGTTTGGAATTTATTTCCGCAAACACAAACTTATCTTTTCTATCTTACTAAGAAATTGGGGATTCAATTGGTTTAGTGTGCATTTTTTACAGAACATATCGGTTTGATAAATTGTAGCGTAAAAATGATGTATCATAAATAAATTGCAACTACCACCATTTTATTTTACAGGGCCTCTGCTTTTAGAAACAGTGTAATGTTTTTGGGTAAAACATAAACATTTTAGTATGTGTGTGGAAATGTAAAAAAAGGCTCTGGCATAGACAGTAGACAGGGTTAGTATTTACTCTGCTCCCTGACTCCAGCTTACACACTCTCCTGGCAGGCCCCCCTCCCTGTACCCCTCCCCAGATAAGCTGGTCACATGATTGGCATAGTGAGCTAGATTCAATGCTGCATAGAACTGCACTCACATTGCAATATGTGAGTGCTATTCTATGATGTTATATGCAGTAGTACACTGTAAGTCCAGGCTGCTTGATGACAGTGAGCCCCTGGGGCATCATTGACAGCCTGGGGTTACTGGAAGTAGTACACTGATGCTGGGTGTCATTTAACTTGGATTTGAATGGCCACTAGTGGATGGAGCAGAGTGTCTGTGGGAAATAGTGCCAGAAATAGTGTGAGTATTGTAGTAAAAGCTGCAATTTTCATTTTCACAGATGACCAGGATCTTAGGGAAAATATTATTTTAGAAGCACGTGTTGGATTTTAACTAGGGATGCACTGATACCGAGTATTTGGGCGAGTACTTATACTCGCCCAAATGCTCCGACACATATCAAGATGCCGGAACTTGCGGCTCTATGCTGTTTGGCCGTCTCAATGCTGATTGGCCAGGAAGCTGGCTCCCCAGCCAATCAGCATCGAGCCGGCCAAACTGCATAGAACCAGCTTCCCAGCCAATCAGAAAGCCAGCTCCATGGTGATTGATTGGGATACCAGCTTCCCGGCCAATCAGCATGGAGCAAACCAAACAGCATGGAGGCAGCTTTCCGGGCAATTAAGAACCCAGGCAGCAGGTAAGGACACGCTGCCCGGAATCCTGAAGATGGCTCCATGCTACTGGAAATACCGGTATAGGTATTCGTACTCGATAACAAAACAATGGTATCGGTGCATCCCTAGTTTTAACCATTTAAGAATTCCAACCCTGATGCTTTAAGTAACCTCCCTAAAACCCTAAGCTTAACACAAAGCTAAGCTAAACCCCTAACATTAAACTAACCCTTGTAGCAGAATACTTGCTTTATTTGCTTTATGCTGCGCACGGAAGAGTCCAATCCTTGCAATTCTACACTAGAAAGTAGCAGCACTGAGATGCCAGTACTAAGAACTAATGACCCACATAGTTGAGATTTAGGTGACTCAAACTTAGAGTTGTCCTCACAAATTGTTCTTACATTACTATAGGAAGGTATCCCGTTTGAATTTAGTGTCATGTGTCCTTTAAGTGGCTGTAGACTTTAGAACCTTGGAGCATAGGAAACAAGTATAGCCCAGCAAATAATATGTGCCATCATATCAGATTCATATTGTCTACAATTATACTGCCTTTTAGTTAATTGGCTCTTAGATATCAATTACTTGGTATTTGATAAATATAAATGTCTACAGAATGTAAAGAGTTTTATATAATTGATTGCTTCTCAAGATATTAGAAGTCAGAGAGCTGTAGCTTAAAATAATGATACATTAAAAAAATGCTTACTTGTTCAACAAAATGCCAATTAATCTTTCTCATCCATAAAAACAACATTTAGAGTTTAGATTTCCTGTATAGGCTTGTATTAGGAAAAGCATCTGAACAAAATCTGTTAATGTTCATAAAAAGCTTAGTTTTCTTGGGTATTGGGTCTCACTGTGTACACTGTGGTTCTGCAGCCAGTGCAAACATTTATATATATTTATGTATACAGAAAATTAGGACAAAGATGAACGCTGTAGTGTAGTAAGTCAGTAGACCATAGAAGCCTCTTTCTTACTGTTTTTGGTACTGGAATAAAATAGGTAAACAGACTTAGTCAAAAAGAAAACACAAACATTTCTTCCACTAGTAGCATCACTAAATCAAGATCATTTTATAGAAATATGTATACTTATATGACCCACAGAATGCCACACGATCTACAGAGAATTAATTTGCATGATTTTTGTTAATGAAAACTTGAATGAATTGTGCATTCAAATGTATGTAATGTAATCTACTTATTTATGTATTACAGTTTAGGTATGGCAAATGCAAACATTAGTACCAGTTTGGCTGCGTATCCCATTTACTTTACATTTGTGTTATTTTGTTGAGAAAACAGCTAGTATTTCTTTAGGATAGTTAAGTAGAGGGCGTGGTGGTGTGCTGCAACATTATGGAAGATTTATTGTTATTACAGCAACAGCCCCAAACTTCCAATATTGTCAAATGGTCTTTTATTCAATTATGTACTGTATTTGTCTTTATCTAGCAATATACAAACAGTAAGCCACAGCTCTCTAAGATAGCTGCCTAGCAGAGCATTTCTCAACCCTTTTTGAGTCACAGCACCCTTTTAAATGTATGCAAAATCTTAAGGCAACCCAGTCTACAACAAAAAAACATAAATGTAAAAAACAATGTCCTACGTTATACCAGATAGAAGGTCTGGTATAGATTTTAGGAGGGACTCCATGAAAAAACATAAAAAAGTGGAGTTCCCCCTTCAAATCAGAGTCCTCC
>NW_017306364.1:380353-397373 GCF_000935625.1 Nanorana parkeri
TTTCATATTAGAGTCCTCACTCTCACACTAGGAACTCCTTTACATTAGAGTCCCTCTCTTTCACAAACTAGTCCCTCATTCACATTAGAAGCCCCCATTAACATTAGGAGCCCCCCTTCACATCAGATGCCTCCCTTCACATCAGATGCCTCCCTTCACATCAGATACACCCCCTTTCACATTAGACAACTTGGTCCCCTGTCACATCAGTGTCCTACCAACACATCCAACCATCTGTGGAAGCATGGCAGTGGATGGAGCAGGCCTGGACACAGGGGAACTTCTGTCCTTTTTTGAATTATTGGCATCTGCCGTGGATTAGCATTCTTCATTTATGATGCTGACAGCCTGCCTGCACAATCGAAAGGCATGACACTATGTGAAAATTTCAAGGCACCCAGGGTGCCATGGTACCCTGGTTGAGAAAAGCTGACCTAGCACACCGGTAAAGGGTTTCGTATGCTGTGTGACGAGAAACACATAACAATCACATAGTTTGTTTTTTTCAAATTTGTCCACAAAAGTGGAAATACTTTTCAGACATATAGGAGTGTTTAAATACACATCTTATATCAACTGCAAAGTATGTAAGAACAGCACTTGGTTTAGAGTAAATATAGCATATTTTGGTGGGTGCTACCTGTCCTTTTTAAAGGAGAACTATGAGGTGAGTGATTTCCACTCATCCTCATAGTTAGAGCTGACCTGTGACAAAGAAGCTATCACAGGTCGGCTCTATTGATCGGGAAGTGAGCAAAAACATACCGCTGTTCCACTCACTTCTCGATCGTCTCCCTGCAGTGAGCGGTGACTGTTATTCACCGCTCCCCACAGGGATTTCCCCCTCTCCTCTCCTAACCTTCAGCGCTGAGTGGAGAAACGAACAGTGGGGGAGGGGGGGCAGACACAGCTGGCTCTGCCCCTAGATAGGCAGAGCCTGCTGTCACTCATGCAGCTGGGTGGATTTCGACAGTGTTGTCAGGGTCCGTCCCGACTGAGGCGCTCTCAGTATATCATGGGCAATAGCCCTCGATATACTTAGCTTTGGGTCACATGAGGAGGTTAATATATATCCTCCCGTGACCCTAAGGAGAACTATGGGGAAAAAACACTTACCCCATAGTTCTCTTTTAAGGCTATCTTGTTCTCCCAAGGAGGATGAATGCTTGGAGACAGATAAGAAGCCACCTCAATAACATCTGTGACATGCTGGTTTTCTTCTTTGGAATTTAATAATCTAATTTAATTTTCAATGCAGGGCTTTTGGCACTAAAAATATGGCTGATGTTACTTGATGTATAAAAGTTTTAGTTTCCTGCAGAATCAGCTGGTCCCCTGAGCACTGAGTCTGATACCCTACTTTAGACTGGTTCCTTTCCCTTGCAGTGTCCTTGTGTGTGCTAGTAAGCTGTGTGTGTCTCCACAAACATACAGGCACAGCAAGCTAATCCACTCCTCCTTCTTCCTTCCTTCCTTCCTTGCTTCCTCCTCTTTTCTCCAAGCTCATAGATGAACAGCTGCTGGAAACTGTGCTTTCCCTTTTGATCATGTACTGGACAGGAAGTTCAGGGAATCAGAACTAAAAGAAATTGAGCCAGCTGTTTGGAAACATGATGACTGTAAGTATGTGGGCAAAAGTTTAAACAAATACTTTGCAGGGAAATGTATATTTGTTCAATCTGGATTCATTTTTGAAAAACGTTTGAGTTTAATACTACTTTAATTCACACCCTAAACCTATTCCCAATAACATTTTATTACATAAACATTGTAACTGTAACCCTGAAACAAACCTGACATTTAACAGTAAGGCCACTTTCATAGGGGAGGTCTGATCAAATCACCTGTCAGTTTTTCAGTGGACCTGATTGGAAACCCAATGTTACTCTATGGGCAGCTTGATGAAAACGGAAGTGCGTCCATTTACATCCTCCGTGTTGGTCCTGAAAAAAAGGAACAGAGTTCTCCTTTGGGGAAATCTACTCATGACAGATCGGAGGTAATTGGATGTAAATGGACACATGTCTGCATACATCCTACTCCCCATATACCTAACATAGGTTCATACAATTCAGTTTTTCAGAGTGACATCTGTTCTGTTCTTCTCTGATTACCAGGGTATTTGCATGGACCCCTTGGTGATCGGAATGGATGGCACCCATGTGAGAGAGGCCTAACACCAAACATCTCCCCAAAAAAGTCTAATGCTTACCCTTCATCTAACCCTGTCAAATAACCTTACTCCCTAAAATCAGCCCATAAACTAAACCCCAACACTTAAACTATAAGATAAGAAATCTAGTTTTAGCAATTACATGTAATATTAGTAGATATTCTTTTGCATCAATAACAACTGCTCAGCACTTTAAACAAACTACTGCAGCTTCCCCAAATAATAGGAAATGTATATTTACTAAACTACATTTAATTTGTTTTAAACAGACAGAGTCAGGTGATTACACATAAGTACAGGGGACATACAGGTTGTGTGACACCCTTGATAATTGAGTTGGCCATTGATATGAATATCTGATAGGCAGCCTAATCGACAACTGAAAGAGAGCACATGGCAGGCTGACAATGCTGCTGATATTTGCAAGGCAATGGCTTACTGTTGTCACACAACAGTATATACACACACACATAAACAAGATGCCAGGAATGGGTTCTAAATGGATGTTTAAGCTGTGGTACCTTTAAGTGATAACATAAACAGGTTTTGTGGCAATAGTCAGTTGTACTCACCAATTCAGGAAGGGTTCTGGGGTGAGCCTTTACTAGAAGGGAAACTGCTATGCATTCTTCCCAGGATTATTAAATTCTAATATGGGTTACAGAGGCCAGAGGCTCGGAGAGATCTTGGGTGGGACAGATCCTCCCTGACCCTGACTACGGGTATTTTGGAATTGAAAGGGTTAACCCATCTGCTGAGGGTGTGTTAAGAGGACAGGAAACCAGTCAGTAGGTGTCTGTGAGGTGTGTTGGGAGCATGACACATATCTGGGTTGAACTGTGAACTGAGATGCTGCTAGGCACCTTTGTCTGTGCTGCACCCTCTTGGAACAGAGGAACTGCACTACACTTTGATCTTTTTTTTTTATTAAAGGAAACCTTTCATAAGACTAGAGCCTAGAGTCTGTCATTGCTAATATTTCCTTCCAATAATACTTGTTGCTTGGCTGTGTTGACAATACTCTCCACTAGCTTCACAGCTTGGAGTCAGTGGACTGACCCAGTGGACTTTGGTTTTTCTGATCTGTATACTTTTTCCAGGCCACTGACTCAGAAAGCTGTCAGGATAATAGCCAGGCAACCAAAAGTTTTAGTAAAAGATCAGTAAAAGAATCCGCTGTATTTCTTTATTGACAGATGTTCTTCAAATTAGCCTAGTTATATTGAAATCTGTACACAGGGAGAATAAAGACATAATAGATCGGACTCTGTCTGAGCTATCCACTTCGCATTAATGGTGTAGCTTAAAAGTTCAGTTACTGTGAGGATATAGCACGATATCACGAAGTTTAACCCCTTCATGACTGAGCTTGTTTTTGGTTTCTGTTCGTAAATGACTGACACACTTTTGACATTTTTGCTGTGTGATTCTTCCACGTCAGTAATATACTTTCTTACAAAGTGCACCCACACATATTATATATTGTTTTTTAGAGGACAGATAGGGCTATATATTTATATCACATATGTGTGTCTAACGCCTCACTTAGGACAAATACAAATTAAAAAAAGAGGAAAAAACGTAAAAAAAAACTTTTTTTCCCAGTTTTGATTTGTAGTATTTTTTTTTAACAAAACCAGCACAGCTAAAAAAAAATGCAATACATACATTCATTTATTTGTCCCTTATTTTTAATTTTTTTACACTTTTCACTATTTTTTTTAATTTATTTACACTTTTCACTTTTTTTATACTGACAAATTTTATTTATTTAATTATATCAGGCAGTCATTGTGAATTAATCTCACTATTACTGCTTGATAAATTAATAAATTTTTTTTTATTATCAGGCTGCTTCAAACTTCAGAACAGCCGATAATAAGTTAGTGACACTGATCCTGCAGCAGTTCAGGATTCAGCTGTCAGTGAATGTTTCAGAAAACTTAAACATTCTACTTTCAAGAATAGATACATTATGTGTCTAATACATAACATTTTGTATCTATTCTTGAAAGTCAAAAGATAAAAAAAAAAAAGCCAGTATAGCTTGAGAGAGATATCTCTCGATCTATACGAGCTGTCAGAATGCCGGCAAAAGCCGACATGTGTGTCTGCTTTGCTGTGACTCTCAGACACCCGATATTAAGGTATCGGGTGTCTGAAAAAGGTTAACCCTTTCAGTAATGGATCTCTAGATAGTTAGACATCTATTACTGAAAGGTAACCGCTGATTCTCAGCGGTTAGCAGCCTTCTAGTGCAGCAAATAACTCGTCACGTACAGTGTACGTGACGAGTCATTTGGTCCCTTTGTGGCTGGACGTACAGTGTACGTCTCCCGTCACGAAGGGGTTAAGAAAGAATTGACTACAGGTAAACTGTAAAACATTGAAGCATTTACTTATAAGGCGTGTTGGTCTTTACATTTGATTTTAGTTTGTTATAGTCAATACAACTACTTAAAAACTAATTAAAAATTTGACATAGCTGACATAAAATTAGGTCTTGTGCACTCTATTCAAAAATAAAAAAATAGAAATTAACTGCAGTTGGGTTTTAACATTTAAGGGGATGTAAAAAACAATAAAATTAAAAAAGAGAGGACAAGAAACAAGGTTTAAATTCTTTTCTCTTTTTTGAGCGTGTTCCGTGGGATATAAGTATTCCTCGTATTACCCCTTTCAGGGTTTCCCATTTTATTGATCGTGCCGTGGTGTCATTTTTATGGTCTGTTAGGAAGTTTACAATGCCTTGTCTAATAGCTTCTTTTATAGAGTCATCTTGTATTAAATTTTCATTTAATCTCCATGTCGCATTAAGCTTCATGGTATTCGGCAGTGTAATCGTAAAAAATATGGGTGCTTGGTCTGACCAACTAATTAAACAATGAGACCCAAAAAAGTAGTCTATACGACTGTATGACATATGTGATGGTGAATAACATGTGTAATTTCTAGCTCTAGGATGTAGAATACGCCAAATATCCACCAGCTGTAGATTCTGTAGGCGTTGTTTTAATCTATTAAGCTGGGTATATGGTATATGGGCTGTACCTTTAGACGTATCTACTTTAGGGTCCATTGTCAGGTTAAGGTCCCCCCCTACAACCAGGATTCCTTCCATAAAGTCCCTCAAAAGATTGAGTATCTTTACTAGTACCCTCATCTGACCTTTGTTTGGCAGATAAATATTAACAAGTGTGTACTGTTTATTAAATATTTTACATTTAACAAAAAGAAAACGCCCTTCATCGTCCCCCCGTTCCTGAATATCTACTACTGGTAATGAGGCATGGAAAGCTATAGACACACCTCGGGATTTACTCTGAGTGTAGTTACTCCTATGCCATTTAGGATAATATCCCGTAGAGATCTTCGGAATTGAGGAACTTTTGAAATGCGTTTCTTGAAAAAAGAGAACTCCTACTCGTTGAATATGCATATCATATAGTATCTGTGAGTGTTTTTGTGGGATATTAAGTCCCCTGACATTTAGGGATCCAAATTTAATACTATTCATTGAGTCTACGTTCCCCCATGGTTATCTTTCCTTCTTCCCTTTGGCCTCCCCTCCCTCCTAGCATTTGTCGATTATGTTCTACCCCCTTCTTTCTATCTCAGCTAATCCCCTTCCTTGACATAGAAAACAAACACAACATACAAAACACTAAAAACAACAACAGCAACCACAAGTCAATCATCCCTAATAGAATCTGGCCTCCGTAAATTACAGGGCCTTTGCCAGTTATACCGGCTTATATTCTGTGGAGGTAGCTCTAGCAAGGGTGAGTCCCATGCCTTTTTTCCTTTTCCATTTCTTTCCCCAGCTTTTCTCTGGTTCTTATTGTATTACTTTTATTAATGTATACCTTTTTATATTTTATTTTATTTTATTTCATTTTATTTTGGGTGTCTCATATATTCCTTAGTTTCCGCTCCCTCCTCTACCCTCCTTCTTAAGCTGGGCTACCACTAGTTTTCCAACTGATGTAGATTGGAATCACCCCTCCATGGGGGTTTTATACCTCGCCCCCCTTTCCTCCCTCTCCCCCACATTACCGGGGGGGAAAAGCCCAGGCCCCGATGGGCTAACGGGCGTCTTTTATAGACAATTTGCTGGAGAACTGGCCCCAATATTATTGGAAGTGTTCAATTCCATTGGTGATGGAAGCGGGTTCCCAAGTCAGAGCCAAGAGGCCTATATAACATTGATACACAAGGATAAAAAGGACCCCATACAGTGTTCGAGTTACAGGCCGATATCAATAATAAATGAAAATTTACGCAAAAATTCTGGCTTTACGCATACAACCATACCTACAGGAAATAATCCACCCAGAGCAGGCAGGCTTTGTTCCTGGGCGAGAGGCGAGGGATAACACTATTAAAACTATCTCCCTAATCCAACAAGCTCAGTCGAGGAAAACTCCTCTGTGTCTATTATCTTTAGACGCAGAGAAGGCCTTCGACAGGGTTGATTGGAAACTTATTAAAATATCTCTAGAGCAGATAGGAATACCGACTCCCCTAGTATCAAAGATCATGGCACTGTATGCAAACCCAACGGCGAGGATACGCGTGAATGGAATACTATCAGATAAGTTGGAAATTACAAATGGGACAAGACAGGGATGTCCCCTGTCCCCCATGTTGTATATCATACCGATGGAACATCTGGCAATTGCCCTTCGCCAGAACGGGAATATTTGGGGGATGAAAGTAAAAGAGAGCACTCATAAACTGAGTATATTTGCTGATGATGTACTCCTATATGTAACTAATCCAAGGCTGGCCTTCCCTTCGATATTGGAGGAGATTGAGAAATTTAGGAAGGTTAGTAACTACCGTATTAATGCAAGTAAATCACAATGCTTGGATATTAACCTACCAAGGGGAGAAAAAGAGATCCTAAGCACTAGCTTTTCCTTCATATGGGTACCAGAAGCGTTGAAATACCTAGGGGTGTACATCCCAGCTGACTTGAGGAAGCTGTATCTGTTAAACTATGCTCCTCTGCTGGAGTCCACACGGAAGACGTCTGGGCAGGTGGGGGGGGAAACAACATTCTTGGCTTGGGAGGATGTCCATATTCAAAATGGACGTCCTCCCAAGAATCTTTCAGATGGTGCCAGCGAGGATCCCCCGAACATTCTTTCGAAAACTGCAATCTATGCAGACACGATATGTATGGAATAAAATAGGAGCTCGCCTAAGATATGACATATTGACTAAAAGAAAATTGGATGGTGGGGGAGGATTGCCTCATATGGAAATATATTACCAAGCGGTGGGCCTGAGTAGATTGCTGGATTGGTTTACTAGGGGAAACCGGAAGTTGTGGGTGTCGGTGGAACAGGCAGAGGTGGATATACCCCTGACGTCTGTCCAGTGGATACCCCCAATTAAACAAGATAAAAGCTGGACTAGATCTCTGGTAATTTCTTCAACATTAAAAATATGGGATGTATTGGTATTGATGTAAGGAAATGTGAACTGTCAACATACATTGGCCCACTAACACCCATACTAGGGAACCCAGATTCCCCATTTGACCTGAAGCGTAGAAGATTTTTGATTTGGGAGACTACCAGACAATCCCCAATTATAGAAGCTATAACAGAGAAAGGAATACGACCACTCTCGGAATTGCTCCCGATGAATCAATCAAATAAGGGTAGATGGTTGGAGTACCTCCAATTGAAGCACTTCTATGATGGTTTCCCCACAGAAGATGGAGTGCTTAGAGATTTAACCGCTTTTGAAGAGATTTGTTTAAATAAAGCAGGCGATAAACACATGGTGTCTAAGTTGTATAACCTAATATTAAGACAGATGTTTCCAACACTGCCCTATTATACTAAAGTGTGGGAACAAGAGCTAGGTCATGTACTCACAGAGGAAGAGTGGAGGAAGATCTTTTCCCTAACTTTCAAATCAAGTATCTCTGCCCTAACACAGGAAATAAACTTCAAAGTACTAACAAGATGGTATAGATGTCCATATAATCTATACAAGATGAACCCTAAAAATTCCAAGTTGTGTTGGAGGTGTTTTGTAGAAGATGGGACGATGATGCATATCTGGTGGTCGTGTAAGATGATAAGATCTTACTGGAAATCAATCTTGGATATAGCGCAAGAGCTAACGGGACTCCATGGTTTGGAGACACCTGAGGTGGCTCTGTTGTCTCTACACCATGGTTCGCCCGCTCCAAGGAAAAAAGGCCTATTGGGCCCGATCCTTGCAGCTGCAAGGGCAGTAATACCCAGACATTGGAAGTCAACCAGCTCTCCCGAGATATCGGAATGGGTGGAAGAACTAAATAACGTAATGCGATCTGAAGAGCTCATAGCCCGCTTATATAATAGACACACGCTATTTGGGGAGAAGTGGAGTCCATGGAGGGACACAAGAGATTCTTAGATTTTTATAGGGGTAAATCCAGAATAAGCCTAATGTGGGACTATTTTATCCTGATTTGATACCTGCTCTGACTTGACGTTCCTTCTCTTCCTTTTGTTCTTTTCGCTTCCTCCCTAGCGATTAATTATACTTACAACACCCCTGATACCTTTGATTGTGTGGGAATGTTTGTTTTGGGGGGGGGGGAAAGGTGTTAGGGTCTTAGTGTTATATGTCATTTATTTGTTTTAAGGGAGTAGGAATATGGAGGGAACTACACAAAATAATTGAGATGATTCTTACTATAGGTGTTATGTTAAGTGTGCGGGAACGAATTATGTTTGTTATTTGTATTTGTATGATATGTGAAATTTGAAAACTCAATAAATAAATATTTGGAAAAAAAAAAAAAGAAACAAGGTTTAAACAAACTATTCTGCAGAAATAGTCTAATCAAACCTAAATTCCAGTACATATACACTTTACTTGGAGATAACACAATGAAAACAAATAATAATTATAATTTATAAATATCTCCAAAAAATTAAATGGAAGAGACACTTTAAAAACACTGAAATATCTCCTTCGGCACGGTGCACATAATTACATATAATACACGATTTCTATTCTCAGTGCTTATTTTTCTATCCCTTTTTAATTATTTCCATGGTCTGTGACTCTTAAATTCATAATACAATGAAAGGAGGTATCCAATATTTAATTTCCATATATATATGGGTCTTCTGGTACACCAAACAACAAAAATATGATGTACTCCTTAATATTGTAAAAAAAGAAAGAAAGCAGGGCAGAACAGATTGTGTACCCTCATTCTCTCGTAGGGCCAGTCTCCTTAGCTCTCATAAGGAGTTTAAAATAAAACATAAAATAACAGGAAATGAAAAAAAAAAGCTTGGCAGTTATTAACTAATTTCTTGGCAATATACTAAGAAGGAATTAAAGTAAATGGCATATATTACATATATTTGAAAATATTTGCTACAGTGCATAGTATGTGCATTTTGTTAATACATACTTTAAATTTAGAAGCCTAGCTATCTGAGATCCTAATTAATCTCAGATGATATAATTAAGATGTCTCCTTTTATGTTGGAATATGGAATTTATGCACTAGCCACCGAGCATCTGATGACACATTGATGAATACGTATTATGAACTGATGAATGCGAGTTATGAACTAATTAATTATTTTTTTCTCGCAAGGGAACAAAAATATGATTAATGGATTTCTTCAGGTCTAGTTTATTATGGGGTTTTATTTGTGTTGAGGATTCCTATGAAATTAAATTAATTTAAATGGCAAAGCATAATTTAGATAAATATGTTCCTGTGAAAATGTGATATGTTGTCAAGCAGTTATTCAATATTTATGAATTCTAAAATGTGATTTAGAAACGCTCAATATTTTATAACAATAAAGTGAACCTGTCACACAGCATTGAAAATCGACTACTAATGCCACAATACCTGAAGCACAGCAGGACTGCAATACATCTTGTTACGTATTTATGGATACCTTCTTGTGCATTGCTGCCTTTCCTTTGTTATTCAGCTCAGATTTAAGGAAAGATATTGTAAGGTATAGGATAAAAATCACTTTTTAGTGTTCCTGCAAGAGATTGTTGAACTAATAATTTCCTACTACAACTCAAGTCTCTGGTGGAGTAGAAAAGAGACTAATTACTTAGCACTTCCATACCAGTGAATGAATGCAGCATTGCGCAAGTATAGGAGATGAATGACTCAATCGCGCTACTGAAAATAATTTATGTAGCAGCTAACAAAGTAATGTGATGCAAAGCAACACAATCTCATGGGACTTTAGTAATATGATTGAGCTACTAAGAAATACCTATGTGGCGCTAGCCTTAATTTCAAGCAGGAGCAGTTGGCTCCTTGTTTCCCCATGCCACCATGGGATCACAGACAGCATGGCAATGAAAAAAACACATAAAATACATTCAACTAAATAAACACACATAACAACAAATGGATAAACTTTGGGTGCAGCCCTTTATTTCTGGTTTTAAACATTTATTATAATATATAAATAACAAAAAACTTGAATGTCAAAATAATAGAAAAATACAACCGTGCCCAGTCACCATGACTTGGCCTGAAAACATCATTAATGACATTAACCACAACTGTCCCCCTTTAAAAAATGTATAGGTGACCAACCAACATACAAAATGGTGAGGGAGATTTAAGACAGGTTCACCCTTTCTATTCATTCTTTTGAAAGCTTTCAGAGAGATACTGTTTAAAAAATAAATGCTTCACCAGCTGTAAAGTATAGTAATATATGTATTATTGAACTGTGCAGACAAAAAAAGCTCTAGGAGGATATGAGATAGCCCATTAAAAGTGTCCAGAAGTGGCATGTAACTGTAAGTATTTGCAGGGAGCTTTCCTCATGATAGGGGGTATTGTCAGGCAAAACACACATTGCACCTATTCTAAACAACCGCACCAACAAGCCTTTGTCAGATGAGCTTCCCTATTGTTAGGCAACACCTCTGAGGAGCGTTGCGTTGATGAATGCAGGAATGTAAATGCATGAGCTAACCATTTTTGTCTAAACTGTGATCTTATAAGAGTATTATAGTTTCCCAAGCGTGGAAAACACTGCAGCTCCTATCCTCAATGCATTTAGTTACTGGTGTAGCTCCTCCAGGGGGTAATGGAGGCCTATAAATACAAAAAATTAAGGATGTCACGATACCACTTTTTCAAGACCAAGTACAAGTACTTGCCCTCAGGTACTTGCCGATACCAATTACCAATACTTTTCTTAAAGGGACATGTGACATTTTTTCTAAAACAATACAGACTAATGATTTTAGGCCAGTTTCTCACCAGGCTGCATTCAGATGTATGTAAACAAATAAATCTGCGCTTCTGGAGAAGTGATATTTAGTAATAAATTAAATAAATTAAATTAATAAATTAAGAATAAATGTGAATAAATGTGAATATATGTGAATAAATAAACACAAAGCTGCTCTGAAAAAAGTGGAACCTAATATGATCGAAAGAAACAAAGCGCTAAAGGTAACTGTATGAGCAAAAAAATGAGCTATAAATGATTTTGGCGAGGTCAGTATAGAAGCTAATATATAAGTATAAAACAGGACTAGCTTCGTAAAAATGTATAGATAAAACCAATCTAACCAAAATACAAAAAACAATTAGAACCAATAAAATTCATTCCGATGGAATAAATAAACGAACAATGTTTAAAACGTCAAAATCAGTGTCCAATGCTTAAAAAATCCAAGTGAAAGGTGGTTTCCGTGTGCAAATATAAAAATGTGCAAAAGTAGCAGTGTACTTGAGATTGATCCAAGCTGTCCCTCTCGAGTAACAGGTGAACGGTAGATTCCGTGTGCGAATGTACAAATGTGCAAAAACAGCAGTGTGCTTCGAATTATTCCGAACTGTCCCTCTCGGGTGGGTACTCACCAGAGTGAAGTTGGTAGAAAACTTTTAGTGAGTGGTGCCGGGATTTTGGCACAGACGTATTCCCCGCGGGTCTCAGCAGCTGAAGCAGTTGATTTTATCCTCTAAGCCGTTTGGCTATATCTCCCAGATGAGGAGTCCGGAGTTAGATTGGTTTTATCTATACATTTTTACGAAGCTAGTCCTGTTTTATACTTATATATTAGCTTCTATACTGACCTCGCCAAAATCATTTATAGCTCATTTTTTTGCTCATACAGTTACCTTTAGCGCTTTGTTTCTTTCGATCATATTGCATTCAGATGTAACCAGGCTGCGTCCAGATCTCACCAGGGGTGTATCGAGATCTCACCATGGCTAAATACACATCAGACAGAATCTGGACGCAGCCTGGTGGCATCTAGACGCAGCCTGGTGGGACGTCCAGATGTTACCAGACTGCGAATGACTCTCTCCAGGGCTGTGTATAGATGTCTCCAGCGCTGCATATTGGGTCTCTCCAGCGCTGCATATTGGGTCTCTCCAGGGCTGCTGACAGGTGCCGTGCTGAGCCCGCTCTACGAGAGCATAGTGAGCCAAATGGAGCGGGTGCCGGTCACGTGCCAGCTCCGATGCTGTATTTCATGGTGTGGGGCTGCCTCCAGCAGTGCCTGCGCCAGTGTAACACACTTTGCTAAATAATGTGCAATTCCTGGAATCACAGCTGTGGATTAATAGAAGGTGTACAAGGACAGATCAAAGTCTATAGTCACTTATCTAGCAAATTATGTAATTAGGAAGTAAAAGTATATGATAAACAGTCCAGGGAACGCAAATGAATAATGTTTTGGTAGGAAGTCCAACCAAGGACAATAATTAGTAAGGTTAATTGTTACTTGCGTTTATGCAAACTTGAGGAGCCTGCTTTGATCAGGAGGCTGTAGACCTGCAGAACACTTTGTACTTCAGTTAGTAGTGGAGCAGACTGGATAAGTCTGAACTTGCAGAGAAGCAGTGAGCTGTTCCAGAGAGGGTTAATCTTGACACGGGCTGGAGACTGTCACTCTTAGGCCCCATTCACATGTAGCGACATACCTTTGCAGCGGCCGGGATAGCGCGACTTTCGGGGCGACGTTCCAGCGACGATCCAGCGACGGTAGCGCAACCTCCTCTGCCGGGCTCCATAGAAAAAAAGCAAAATCGCGAAAAATCTGCCGAAAAAAGGGTCCGGTAGAAGCGACTTGCGACCGCGACTTGCGACCGCGACTTGCGACCGCAACGAGCGACGTGCGACATGGAGCTAAGACAGCTCCATTGACTATCATTAGCCGGCGACTTCTCGCGATATTGCGCGGCAAAAATGCGCGATATCGCGGCGGAAATCGCGCAATAAGTCGCTACATGTGAACGGGGCTTTAAGCTGGAGGATTGCCAAGAGCTGCAGCCGACAGGAAAGGGGGGTGGGGATAAGCACGGGCAGCAGGACTCACTCAACCCCAGTTTGAACGGCTGGATCATAGCGCAGGAATGTAACAGGTGAGAGGCTGATACGAGTGGGAATCTGAAGAGAGGCGAGCAAGTTACAGCGAGGACTTGTAACTTGCAATTGAATCTGGCGCCTTGAGCGAGATAGGTGGGAGGAGCCGGATGACGCTGAAGAGGAGGTGGCATCACACACGGGCACCAGAACGGAGGAGAGGTATGTTGCCGGGAAGGTGGAGGAGGAGACGCGGGCAGGCGACCCGATTGAAAAATGTAAAGTGCCAGTATCTGCCTTAAGTATCGGGGCATTTTGACAAGTACAAGTACTTGTCAAAATGCCCTGTTTTGTTCCCGATACAGATATGTGAGTGTAGTTAACCTCCATGAATGTGGCTGCAAGAGGAAAATTAATCCTGGCCTCAACAGAAATATTACACGACCGGTAGATAAAGAGCCATGGAAAACTTCCAAAGAGATACAAGCCGAACACCAAGGTCAAGGTACATCAGTGTTTGATCGCACCTTCCATCACTGGAGTTTTTTGGCAAATTACATCAGTTCTATGTTCACATACAAATAAATGATACATTCAAATAAATGAACATCATACCTACTGTGAAATATGTAGGCTGCACTGGTTTTGGGACTGCACTGCTGTGCCTGGCACAGAGTGCCTTGAATCTGTGCAGAACACGCTGAAATATCAATTCTATCAACAAATTCTGGAGCAAAATGTACTGCTCAGTGTCAGAAAACTCTGTCACAGTTCTTGGGTCCTCCAACAGGAATAGGACCCAAAACAAACAGCTAAAAGTGCCCAAGAAAGGCTAAGAATAACAAACAAACATGCAATCTGGAGAAGTACCAGCTAATTTGTCCATGCAGGCATCTTCAAGTAAATGATGCCCATAGGGAGGTGGAATCAGTAGGACCTCAGCACTTTCTTATACTTGTGCCTAGGACACCAAAAGTCTGCTAAGACTGGTATCTCCACTAACTACTGTACTGTACATAAAACTGTGCTTCATAATTCCCTTAAAGCACATCAACCCCAAAGTCAAGATTGTAACATATTGCAGCTAACCAATCTTTAAATGTGGTGCCGTTAGTTTTCTCTATTTTCCGGCTTTTTTTGCCCTTATTTGCCCTTACTCACCAGTCATTAATACACTTCCTGTCTTTGGAAGGAGCAAGCGAGCCACACATGGACAGCAGTATTGTCAGCCTATGAAGAGGGTAGTGTAAGATGCACTAGCAAGTTTAGATGGACTTGACTAACAGATTACATTTGAATCCAGCTAACACTTTTTAAGTCGTTACAGCAGTTTTTTTGTTGTTTTGTAGTAAAAGTTTACATAAATGAATAAAAGCTGACCATTGTAAGCACCTCTCCCATTGTTAAAAGTTTTGTCTCAACTCTAACTGACACTTATTGTGGACAGCTTGGTCTGTTAAAGGAAGTTGAAAAATAACAAACTTACTGGCCAGATCACCAGTAAAAAAAAAAAACCTACATTTTTTAAATCAAACTAATGCAGTCACCACACCTAAAGACAAGTAATCTGCAATATCTTAGATTTTTACACTTGGGTTTAGTTTTTTAAAGCATAAAATGTGTTTCACTTTTATTATCATGTCTGAATTTATGTTGAACTAGGTGTGAGTCTAAGTTTTCTAGGTGAAAAAAACATAGCAACTGTTGCACGTGCTTTAATTTAAAAAAACTTTATGGCAGTAGGAAATTTTCTTTGATATAGAGTTCCCCAAATGCAATCACATTGCTGCAAATACTTCCTGTGATTGGCAGTACACCAAACAGTTGTAACACAGCACTGCTTAAAATTGTCTCATAAAAGTAATGCTGCAGTATTTAACACACTCTATTAATATCGTGTGATAACACGTACAAGGAGACCCTTTAGGTCTTATTGGGAAAAGGGTAGTGTTGACATCTAAAGGTGCTAACATAATTTATCACGTATTGTAAAATTAATAGTACTTTCAGTTCCTCAGACTAGAAACAGGCTTCTGTAAGCTTGAGAGCTGTTTATTCCTGCCTAGTGGTGAAAGGGGAAAATGGTATTGATTTTCTTTACAGCTTTGCATTAAAGGGAATACTTTGTGTTTTTTCATTTCATTACTTGAATGAAATGAGCTAGTGAAACTCAACCACTTCAAGTGTTCATTGTTACAACAGGCAAGCAAGAGTGTTGGTTTTTTTTTGTTTCAAGATATATTATATCATTGTCACCAAGAGCGGTTATGATATCTCGAAAAAAGTCTTACTATTTTTTGTAATATATACAGCAGCAGTCATGCCATAGTCCAAATTACTCTGCTGTTTATATTTAAATGTTTTTTTTTTCAACAAATTGTTTATGTTGTGCAGCTTAACTAGGCTATAGACATTGATGCTGATCTCCCGGAAAAAAAATCACCTTTGCAGTAGGGCTTCCACCCTACTGCAAATGTTAACTGCTTGTTTTCGTCTAGGGTTTTTTTTTACTTACCTGATTGCCCTCTGCAGGCTCCCAGATCAATACCCACAGCATCTTCACCCATGAGATCTAGTGGTTGAGGCCATCTTATGTAGGGCTCTGGGCTCTGAGAACTTGAAGATGCTCAGGGATAGTCCACAAACTGGGTCGTAAGGGACAGAGTTGAGCAATGACTGCCAGGGTGCCAGGGGAAGTAAAAGTCTTTTACACAATACCCCTAAATAGAAACGAGCAGTGCACCCTTGCATTTGGGGGGTGGGGGGTGTTGTTGGGGTAGCACCACTGGACAGCTAATTTTTTCACCAAATATAGGCATCAGTATATTCATATGTTCTTGACAGGCACTTAAAGAGCTTTAGCAGGTGATCCCTGACTTCTCTAGCTGCATGTACTGTGAATCAATTCATTTTCAAAGATCCACACAAATAAAAATACAAAGATTCTAATGTCGTGTTTCAGTTAGCTTCCACCAGCTTACAAGAATCTGCTGTTTGTTTACATTAAAAGGCTAGCAGACTGGCTGCCAAGATTACCATTCTATAGAAAGTAAAAAGGAAAGAAGTTACATTTTCAGTGACTGAAATATTAAGATTCATTTCTCTGCAATGCCTATAGCTACATAGGTGATTTAGGGCTTGTTTTACATTGCCTGTGGCTCCTGTTCTGATTATGTAAATATTTAATTGTGCATAGTCTGGGCACTGGTTAACTTTATTGACAGACACCCACCAACCAATCAAAAAATATTGATTTGATGTTTCAAAAATAATTTTTATTATTTTAAAACCAAAAATATTGATAAACATTTGATGAACATTTTAGTGTGTTTACACTGTATTTAATGCATAAACATAAAGGTGGCATCACATATGTATTAATTATATGTAAATGTCATGTGCCACTTATTTCAAATTAAAAAACAAGTGAATGCCACCATGCAAACCATTTGACCATTTAGAATACTACTGATGACAAATGAGACCTGGAAAGTAAAAAGGAGCCCAA
>NW_017306364.1:397478-436086 GCF_000935625.1 Nanorana parkeri
TTGGTAAAAGTAAAGTTATTCTTTAAAGAGACACTGTCACCTTACTCATGCAGGGCAAAGTGACAGTACCTCTACAAACGGGCCTCCCTACCTCCCCAGCCCCGCTATACCCACATTCCCAGTGCTCCCTCGTCCCTCCTTCCTTCTAATGACTGGTGTCAGTGACCTGGTGTAGAATTGATGTTGCCTTCTGAGTCATGTTACAGGGCTTGGGCCTAGGAATTGGCTATTAGACCTAAGCAATGTCACAGGGGAAGAGGTCACATGCTCCTGCATACACGTTAGTGGCAAATATTATCACCACCTGTGGAAGAGGAAGGAATGATAGGGGAGGGCCAGTAAGGTGAGCATAAGAGGGTCGGGAGGGTGCTTTGCAGAGACACTTTCCTGTATGGGCCAGGGTACTGTGACTTCTTAGACAAATAATCAATACTTATGCATCTTACCATTCATTTCTTTTGGTTTTTAGAAATATGTTGATGTATTTAATATTGCTGCACTTCACTGGAGAACAATAATTTAAACAGGCTCCACAGGAATGAATGGTTTTTCTACTTGTCCTTAAGGTGCATAGAGGCAATCAGGCCCTAAATCAGATAACTACCCAGTAAAGATTACAATGACATTTTTCTCTGATTTATGCCCTCCAGTGTCACCCAGTTATAACATTTTTTGCATATATGTGTAAGGGTAATAAACACAAGACGAAACACAGATAATAATCTTCCAGATGTCTTTATTTTCCTAACCAACTCCGCAGTAGTTCCTTTTTCTCTGTTTTCAAACGTATTTTTTTAGTCAGAGCAATAACTCTACAGATTTGTTAAAGTGAAACTTCTGCTCTACTTTTTAACTGCTTTGCTTTTTTTTTTTTACTGCTATTGATACTTTTTTACTGCAACTGATATTTTATGCTATTGTTTGCATAAAATTCTTATTTTACAAACATTTAACACAGGAAGCCCCATGCTTCAGCATTCGCAGTCAGTGCTGGTCTGTCTAATAAGAGAGTCCAGTGTTGCAACTGATGACAGTCTCTGCTTTAAAAGAAAGGTAGGTGGGGAAAAAAGCATAGTTTACAACTAGAGATATAAATTTAGTTTAGTTCCGAATGGATATTCATATGATTTGTTAAATTTGGATGCATCTGAATTTGTGAATTTGAACAAGTGTGAATGCGAACGTATCCGAATGGTCCTGAAAATTTGGATCCGTCTCACACGCCCCTCTGAAGAAGCCCCGGCCATCGGGGGGAAACGCGTCAGGACAGCGTGTGTTCTAGCTTCCCAGGACACCCATTATTGACTTCTGAACGTTCGGGTGAGAGCAGGACAGAGGATCTCCGCAGCCGCCGAGTCTAGTGGGCTAAGCAAACCCGATGCGGACACTGCCTGAACACAGCGGCAGTAGATTTTGTTCACTGCAGCCAAGACCGGGAGACGTAAGCGAGTCTTTGCCAAGTGTAAATACACACACCTTTTATTCCTTCCCGTGTCACTGGACACACTCCTGCGAGGACTCCACCACATTCCATCCCACAGTGCGGCCGCACGAGTGGAAACTTCCTTTGAGGCTCCTTTCCCTCAAATTGGAGTCTAATCCCACACAGTGGTGTGAGTAATAACAGACGGGGAGGAAAACATTCAAGGAACCTCTGCTCCGCCATTGAAGCGGACCTTTTTGAAATGAAATCGTTATAAACGGATATATTTTTTTTAAACAATCTACATGCATTCATCGCTGTGGGATATAACAAGGACTACTCCATTACGGGTTACAAAACACAACGTGAGTACAGCTCCGTTTTTGATATATCACAAATTTTTTTTTCCAACCACAGGAGGGGGCATTTACAAAAACGATTCAAGGGAGAGTTATAGGCACATCCAAAAATCAGCAATAAGGAAGCCGTAGAAGTAACTGCTTACCCTATTCTGTCTGCAGTGTCTGGCACAGAAGTAAGTTGTCAAGTAAAGAGTTTGGCCAACTTATGATACAAGGGTATCATTGTATGTCAAGGTCCACACCGTTTTTAATATCTGCAATTGTAGCAGTAAAGATAATTGTTTAGTGGGTTTACATGAGCTTGCGCACCTCCGAGCACCCAGTAAACTATATTCCTCAACTGATCTGCCAATGCTTATACTTATGTTAAATGCCCATATTTTGGTCCCTGTCCTAGTATGCAATGCAAACTGAAATATTGCTGTTTTTGTACCTTATATGGCAATAAGGCAAACTAAGTAATGTGTGTGTTAGGAGTCTGCCTTATAAACAAAATGCACAACAAAACAATTATGTGGCAAGCACCACGATTGCTCACTAAGGCATGAAACATTCAACCCCCCAAAACTTGTGCTCTGTGCTCTTGAAGTAAATAGGGTAGTGCAAGTATGCACATTTATCATTACCACATACATTAGCAAGCAGTGGAGTAATGCAATTGACGTGACCAAAGAATTAATGTATGGGCATGCACACACAGACACACTGCAAAGCACGCATTTTCTGTGTTCATCTAAAGTCAAAATGATTTACATTTTCTTTGTTTTTAATTTAGAACAAAGTGGTAAGGGGTTAGAAGACTAGTCAGGTTTTTCATTCTGTCTGGGTCTCTGTTAAGGAGGTTTACCCTCTCTGGTTGTCTTGGCCATCTCCCATTGTGTGCACAGAACAAAAAGTGAAAGTAAATCTTCCAAATGGGAAACAGATGGCAAAAATAAATCTGACAGGGATTGTTGAATTGAAAGTGATGAAGCATCAGAACGTCTGGTTTTTACTGCTATCCGGGCTCTATTGAGGAGTTCCCCTTACTTCCTGTCCTGCTGACAATGTTTTACCAGACAGGACGTGAGGGGGAAGCTCCAACAACAATGTTTTTTTTTAGTAGACTAGAGGAAAGCTAGAACACCTGTCAGATTTTTATTTTCCTTAACTTCCTGTCTGGTGAAATCGTTGTCAGCAGGACAGTGAAATCTTTACTATACATGTCCACAAAGGACCTTGCACTTAAAAGTCTCACGTAAGCCCTATATCCCTAAATATATAACGGGAGTAGGGGGAAGACTCCAATACAGATGCAAAGATTCTTGTTTTCAGTCCAGAGGAATACACGGAAAGATTTGCCACGTTGTATCCATTTCACCCATAATCAACCATCAGCAACATATCACAGTGGTAGAAAAGGGGTTAAATGCACATACGGATAACTTAAATACAAACGACGATGATCTAAGAGACATTTCTCCATTACATCTTATCGATACAACTATCCATCAACGCAAGTAACAGTGACCAAAACGGCAATTCAGCCTTATATGATCACTGAGAAGGTTCTTTACAAGGAGTTACATTTGTCTCTTTCATTTAACTATAAATATTACTCTGTATCCGCAAGTGTTCTAACACACGCAGAGATCTCCAGCGGTAGAAGCAAGAAAGGTGCCTAGTTGCACCCAGGAAAATATTTTCCTCCACACATGGTCCTGATCTATAAGCATATGTGAATGAGAGCACGTTATATAACCTATCTGCACACTAAATTTGGCTTGACATACATTTTAACCCTTTCCATTCTCTATACAAAATAACATAAATTGTTTTAGCTTTAGATATATTTTAACTTCAACTATATCATTACACCCTTCATCTGGTATTGGTTTGATGCATCTAGAATGTATTTAGTTGATATAGACTTAAGGCGCCCATACAACTTACAATTATCTGCAGATTTTCTGTGGTCAGATGGAAAAAGTGCAACAGATTGGCCCAGGTGGAGATTACTCCATCCACACAGTTAAGTGTAGATGGAGGAATCTGTTGCACCTTTTCCATCTGAACACAGAAAATCTGCAGATAATTGTAAGGTGTATGGCCAGCTTAAAGGTTCAATTGGGCTTTAAAATGCATCCTCATTTACCTGTATAACTAAAGGCATTGTAGGAAAATTCATCTTCAAAATTTACAACAGAGACACTGAAATAACAAACCTTTTCCTCTTTAATTTCTATAGGCAGAATCTTGGCAACATGCCAGCCCTCCCATGTAAAAACACAACAACTGCTTATAAGCTGTTAGAAACCAAAGGAAACTCAACTTTAGAGTCTCTGTTGTGATATTTGAGGATCTTTGAGGATAAATTAGTTCACAGCACAAGCAGCCAAAGAGGTCAGTGATGTATTTAAGCTCTTTTACTGCTAGGTAAAAATATGTAAACACTTTAATAGCGTGGGCATAGGTACACTTTAGGTTTTACAGTAATCTTTTTAAAAAACAAATATTTACACCATTAAAAGGTGTAAAGAGATCTCTTTAATGAAGAAGATATTAAAGATGCCAATGACAGAAAATTAAATAGGGTAATATGTACAAAGGGACAACGTGTATCCAGTCCTCCTTGTATGCCCACGATTTACCTCCTTGGCAGCGCTGGCTGTTTGAAGTCCTTTTTGAAGTTTTCTCACTATAAGCAAATCAAGCTACAACATAGAAGTGGTGGACTCGGAAACCTGCGTCCAATTGTCTATTGGAGGATATTTACTCGCTGTGAGAGCCTGCTGTGTGAACCCACGGATAGATCCCCAGCCGGCGATGTGTTTAATATACCGGCTGTGACAACACTGACAGATTTTCAACCTGCCACGCAAGTGATATCTGACTCATGGATTTCCTTTTATCTGCGCCTTCAAGTGCACCTGCATGTGTGGAATAAAATCTTTAAACCTCATCCAGCAACATAGATTGTGGATCACCCTGCAGGTGGATGTCAGTGTGGAGACCTTGCAGCACCTTTCCATCTTGATCACATCACCACAATTGATTGAAACAGATTTCAGAGTCTGGATCGTGTGGACACAGCGGACACGGCTTCAATGCTACTTCCTGCAGGGACTGCCTAACCATCCAAATACACTGTACAGTGAGTAGCTCTCCATTTGATACATATGTATCTGCTTTTTCTATACAGCGCTTGTACTTAAAGTTAGTTTTTTGACCATTTATTTGGTCAAAATATATTTTCAACTGCACCTTTTTTCACTCGGGCCATACTAAGGAGGACTTGCCTTTTATTGATTTTAAATGTCTTTGTCAGTTGGTGGTTTTTTGATGCGATTTTGTTTAATGTTGTTTTCTATTTTTTCATTAAATTTTGATACATTGTACTGCCTGTTTTTCTATTATAGACAGCTCCATCTTATGGAATTTCGCATTTAGGGGAGCCTTGCTTGTTATTGATAATATGTACAAAGGATATAATGAATGTAATGCCCTTACATACACATGCTAAGTATCTAACAAAAGTAATAATGAATCTACCCACTCAATGAAATATTAATAAAGTCCAATTGAACCCTTATAGTTTTTTACTGTAATATATTCAGAATACAATGAAAAATATTAACAACCACTTACAAAGCCATCCGCAACTCTGGCCCCGGCTATATGGCCAACCTCGTCTCAAAGTATCACCCTACCCGCCCCCTCTGCTCCTACCAAGACCTCCTGGTCTCAAGCTCCCTCGTCATCTCCACCTATGCTCTCCTCCTGGACTTCTCTAGAGTCTCTTCCATCCTTTGTAACTCCTTACCCCAATATGTCCGACTATCTCCTGACTGTCTTTTGGCGATCCCTAAAAACCCATCTCTTCAAGGAAGCCTATCCCACCTCAAAATAACCACTGAACTATCACGTTCTCAAACAATTCATCTCCATAAAACTACCACCTCTTGTATCACTTGTCCCTCCCTTTTAGATTGTAAGCTCTCATGGGCAAGGCCCTCCTTACCATCTCATCTTGATTTGTATTATAACTGTATTGTACTCCTTTTATTGTAAAGCGCTGTGCAAACTGTTGGCAACACTGCTCTAATTAACATTTGGAACCTATTGGACAGAGCTGCTGATTAGAGCAGTGTACATAGTGGTGTCAGCGAGCTGGGCTGCTGCTTGTGTGTGAGTGGCATTCTGACCTTCCTAGTGCTGCCAGCACAAGTCTTTTTTTATTCTTTGCTGAATCACCTAGCAGAGAAAAAAGTAAAACGGGGGCATTTAAATTGATTTCTGTGAACCCTAACTCCATTACAGTATTAGAGAAGAACTCTTGGTACAAATTGAACAACTCTTGCAGTGGGGTTACCCCAGCACTGCAAAGGATAAGTGGTCATATTTGCCTAGGGTCAAAAATAACTCACCCGATTCTCCGAGCTGGCCGTCTGTGACCGCTCTCCTTCCAGCCTTCCTCCTCCACTGCAGCGATAGTATGTACTTTTGATGTCCTCACTCCTTATACACTTTGTATAAAATGTGATGACTCAGGGACCTTAGACTGCTTCAGTGGAAGGGACAAGAGACTCCAGGGACCAGTTTTACACATGCATTATTGGGATGCACTTGATGATTGAAGATTTGTGAATTAAGTGGCCGTTTTGGATGTTTGATTTATTTATCTATCACTGGATGTTTTGGGGGGAATTAATTGGACACTGTTGCTGTTGTACACTTTATTGTATATGTTTATTTTTGATACACAGTTTTTATATTTATTGGCATATTTTACATAAGCGCAGCGTGCTTTAAGATTTTGTTAAATTGTACGCTAAATTACATCAGGGAACCCAGAGTTCTAATGACTGTATGCAAGCTTAGTTTCATGGTAAATTTAGCATCTTCACTCTTGTACATAGTTACATAGTTAGTCATTTTGAAAAAAGGCACATCGAGTTCAACCTATAGAGGAACCCACAGAGCACAAACAGCTGCTAGTACCCTTTAACCTCACTTACCTATGTTCTTCCCAAAAAGCTACATGATAAAGTCATCATCAAAAACCAGTGTAATAGAAGAAATAAAGTGAATGTAAGGTGTCAAATCGTGTTTTTCTTCAACAACGTGTCAGTGTATGATATATATAGATACTGTGTGGCAAACAATGTGAATCTTTCCTCGGAGAGGTAATTAAACCACAGTCACAATTTAAAAACTTTTAGTACCGAGGATGCACATCGGTATATAAAATAGTAAAAAATGCCTATATATAAAAACACTTGTACATAAGACGTATAATTATATACACATAAGGTTTTGTATCATGGAAAATATTGCATGAAAAAAGTGTGTATATAAATACAAATGTATAAATATAAAGATAAAACTATGAATGGAAAATTAGTGTATCAGTGTCCGAAGGAGTCTCATTCGTGGAAGCTTATTGTGGGATAAGGGGCATGTGTCCACATCTGAAGACAAGACTGGAACTATCACAAGCTGTAGAAGAAAGAAAGGAATGCGATACAGGAAGGCGATCTTCTTCCTAGAACATCAGATAGGCTTCATCCTTCCGGTCTGGTTTTCCGGGGAAGGCTGCTGTGTTCCGTCAAGTGTTCCGTTCCATTGCCTGAGGGGATGATTGGATGACGGAAGGATGAAGCCTATCTGATGTTCCAGGAAGAAGATCGCCTTCCTGTATCACTTTCCTTTCTTATTTCAGCGTGTCAGGAAGGGAACCGATAGTACACTGTGTAGGGTTTTCTTGTAAGGTTTCCAGGGGCCGTCGTGGGACTATCACAAGCTGTGATAGTTCCAGTCTTGTCTTGCTCTGTCTACACAAGCCTGTATCCTGATCCTGAATCCCAGCCCTGCCTTGATCTGGCAACCAGATAAAGTAGTGATTGTATGGACACGAAGGAACAGAAGAGTCTTCTCCAAGGATTTAAATTTCTATCCTGAGACTCCGAACCACGACGGCCCCTGGAAACCTTACAAGAAAACCCTACACAGTGTACTATCGGTTCCCTTCCTGACACGCTGAAATAAGAAAGGAAAGTGATACAGGAAGGCGATCTTCTTCCTGGAACATCAGATAGGCTTCATCCTTCCGTCATCCAATCATCCCCTCATGGCAATGGAACGGAACACTTGACGAACACAACAGCCTTCCCTGGAAAACCAGACCATTTTCGTTCTTCTGACATCTGGTGAGTGCGTTCCCTACGGGGGTTTCTCCTTCAGACAAGTATTCCAGTATTTATATACACACTTTTTCATGCGATATTTTCCATGATACAAAACCTTATGTATATATAATTATACGTCTTATGTACAAGTGTTTTTATATATAGGCATTTTTAACTATTTTATATAACGATGTGCATTCTCGGTACTAATAGTTTTAAAATTGTGACTGTGGTTTAATTACCTCACTGAGGAAAGATTCACATTGTTTGCCACACAGTATCTATATATATCATACACTGACACGTTGTTGATGAAAAAACCTGATTTGACACCTTACATTCACTTTATTTCTTCTATTACACTGGTTTTTGATGATTACACTGTGAGGCTCAGAGCGCTGTACCATTGATTAATTAACCTCTGAGGCCGAATAGCCTGAGTTCTAGCAGCTCACAGCCAGTCCGGTTTTTCTTCTTTTTCTTTTCCAATTTTTCCCTTTCCGATAGCGCAGAACACTGGTTTTATCATGATAAAGTCATCACCTCCTGTTATATCCCCATGCCACCCCCACACACACTCCCTGTTTAACCATCCATTGTTCAGGGCAGGTAAAGTTTCAGTGCAACATGGAACTCCATTAGTTTGAGCTACTGAAACTCACTGAAAAACACAATAAACCCTATATCTCCCAAATGGAGCTACTGATGTTCCATATTTTCAACAGAAATCAAAGCAATAATAAAATATGACCACTGTCTATATGGACTCACATAGGCCCACATAGGCATAGATTAGGCCCACAGGGTAGATACTACCAAACATGATGATATCAATTGATATAGCACTGGTGAACTGCACTGGTGAATTGAATGTGGTGGAAGTTTAAGTATATAATAGTAAAACTTAACATCACATTTAAAATAAAATATTTTATCTAATATTTCCTTTTTGGAATACATTTGTGATGACATACTTTTCACTTAAATAAAAAATGTTAATCTATATTATATTATTGTGGTAAATGTGCTTTTGATACTACCATGTCAAGCATTATACAGTCTGTGCATTTTTTTCAGTGCCTTTAAATATGATCAAATTACTTATTTGGTTAATCAGCCTGCTGAACAAACCAGTGCTTTGTGGTGTACAAGGATATACTGTAGTTGCTACGATGGACTTCTTCTATCAGTGTCTGGAACACAGATGCAAAGCAAAGTCATCTTTTTTGATTAAACCGCAAAAAGAATTGCACTTTAAACCAGTTAATTCTTCCACATTCATGTTCATGTTTTCCTCAACAAAGCGTACAACCTCCCTGCTTGATCTTCAGGTGTGTGCAGCATTTTATACCCTAAGCTTCCAAGAAACACTGCAAGTAATTAAATCATAAATTTAAACCAAATGCTAGGATTTATATGCAAATTACATTTAGCATTATATGTACAAACTTTGTAAACAAACATATCAACACCATGTATAAAAGCAATCTAAGCTTTACAAAAGAGATGAAACACATTTACATTTCTGAGCACCTGACAATCATTATATGACACATCTGTGTTTCTGTATTCATTGCAAACCAACTCTAAACTGCATTTCTCCTGATAAAGAATCAGATGAGCGGGAAATATAGTTGAATACTTTTTGCTACTAGAAATGTAAAACACTTTTCGCCCCCTTGAGCTTTCGGGGGTGGTGGTGCACTTTACCGGGTGGTGGGGGAGTTTTGCTGGCAGTGCAGGTTAATGAGGACCTAAACTATTTGCTCTGATCAGGTGATTGCACAGGCTAGCCCCCAGGAACAAGGAGAAGTACTGACAGATGTCAAGGTACAAGACACACAGAAAACAAGACACAAGACAGGAACAGGAAACAAATACAAGACAGGAACTAATACAAGATAAATACAGGATACAGGAAACAAGACAGGTATAGGATAAAGAGCCAAGGCAAGACTAGGCTACAAGGACTGGGTTTCAGGATACAGGCTTGTGTAGACAGAACAAGACAAGACAGGAGCTATCACAAGCCCAGAGCTTTGGGCTTGTGATGCTTAAATAGAGCACAACTAACCAATGCCCAGGCTGTAAGGAGCATGTAGCCAGGATGATTAGCCTGCAGCTGACTGGACTATGGTAGATGCAATTACAAGAGGCAACCACCAGATGGAGCTGAGTGGTAGCAACAGGGATAGGAGCATTTGACATGCCCCACGTGACCCAATGAGATGCCATCTGAAGCAAACGCCTCAGGCTGCCTGTTTATAGGGGCAGCCCTATTTGGGTCAGTGACTCAGTTAGCAATGGAACTTGCACTTGAACAGGTCTCCTCAATTTAGAGATGTATTAGTTGCAATTAACTGTGCTAAAGTTAGCCATGAGTATTTTCCTATGACTTATATACATTATATTATGCAAGAGTGTGCTACATTTTTTTAAACATGAAAATTTTACAGGGTTCAGGTAATTTTTATTCTTTATTATATTAGAAAGTAAACAATAAAGTACTGTACATTTTTGTAAAAAAAAATAAAAGTGTATCCCCTGTAACAGCATTTCTTACACTTTTTAAAAATAAAAATAGTTTTATCAATTAAACTAAAAATAAATACAAAATAATTCTGGAATCAGGGAACCTCTGGTAAAATGATTATATCTACAACTCACTGTACATCATGGTCAGTAAAGATGTAGGTATAGTAATAAATAAAAGAACACGGCTTAGCTAGCCTATATGACCTACAGATAGGATTATTTTAATACCCCCATGCTCTGTTTAAGAAAAAGGTTTTTTAGTAATAATTGTGAAATTAAATTATTAATAATAATGAAAATAGACAAAACAGAAAACGTGGTATTGTCCCCATAGATTGGTAGTCAGTGGATATAAAGTGGATATATATAATCTTAACTTAGTGGTCCAAGTAATGATCCTTTACTATGTGGGCAGTGGAGAATGTTCCCAAAATTAAAGATCAGTGAAAAAGTGTCCCCATACATTGGTGATTAGTATTGCCCTTTAACACTGGTGGTCAGTGGGAGAGGTAAACCTTTACATTGGTGGTTAGTGGAAAAGTGTCCTCTTACATACGTGGTTAGTGTAGTGTCCTTTTACATTGGCAGTCAGCAGAAGAGGTGTCTCCTTACATTGGTGGACAGTGGGAAAAGTAGGTCCGTAAATTGGTGGTCAAAGGGAAGAATTTCCCTTACATTAATGGTCAATGGGAATATTTTTTTTCTTCTTACAGCTTAAAAGGCCATTGGTGTCAGTGGTTACATACCTGTGAAAAAAGAGGAGAGACTTAACTGATTTTATGATAATTGCACTGCCAAGTCCCATCAGTGCTGGAATTCTGCTGGCATCCTTGGGCAGGAAATCAATCTGTCACTGCTCACTGCTTGAAGGCCCCCTAACAACCCCTGGAAGAACTCTAAGGTTCCACAGAACCCTGGTTGAGAAGAGTGATCTATATTATTAAGATTTTTATATGTTGATGTTATTTTTATGGTTCTTGGCAGTTACATTTTGTGTAAATGTATGCAGATATAACAAAATATTACCCAGTTATAAATTCATATACACATTTTTTAAACAGTATATAAATCTGCTTTTATACTGCTGCACACCTAGGAAATGGTAGCACTGTAAGTCGACCAGTCTTTACTACATTGCACAGTGCTGTGAAAAAACAAATGGAGATTGTTGACTGGATAAAGGGGAATAACATAATCTTATCAGAGTACTTCTAATCCTTCTCTATCCAGTCACAGAATTACCCAAGCATTAATGCCTGCATGGCAGTGGAGAAATATAGATAGTCTGCACGTTGTATAGTATCTCACATACATGTCTATATTAGTTAACTGGCAATACAATATTTGGGCAGGTAAGATGGTCCACAAATATGTACTTCAGCTTTAAGGAGCTTATAAATAAATGTCTTCACACAAGATCCACATAACGTTCACCCAGGATTTATACATTTTCCCAATTGAATCTAATGGCAAAAATGTGAATTTGGGTGCAAATGTATAAATATATTTTAATATTTATACTAAGGCTGGGTTCACACCTAGGCGTATCGAATATGTGCGTTTGTCGCGCGTTTTTACCTCAATTTGCCGTTAAAAAACGCATGACAAACGCGTGTTTCCGAGGGCTACCTGGCTGTATCCCAATGGATACGCGCGGCAAATACGCCCAGGTGGGAACCATGCCAATAGGCAATCATTGGTTTTCACATGTTGAGCGTTTTACAGAGCGTAGGAACGCGCTGTAAAACGCCCAGGTGTGAACCAGGCCTAAGTGTTAGTACCTTTCTATCCCTGAACTTGTACTGCTTTCACATTTATGTGGGTTTGGTGTCTTTTTCTTGACCTATGCAAGGATAAATGTGCATTACAAACACACTGTAAAGCTGCATAACTATTTATATGTTTTGCTTTATTCAACCTAAAGCAACCAAGGCATGTTAGATCACACGTTTACTTTAAAATGTATTTTCACTTTTGCAGCCAAATTGGGATAGCACTTATTTTTTGTTTATTACATGTTCCCGTTTGCATAACCTAAAAAAAAAGAAAAGTAATAGTTGCTGTTTTCAAAATTCTACGTAGTTCTCCCATATGTAATGGTTAGGAGGGGGCTTTGGGAAGTCAAGTTTACTTTAAATAACCATGCCGTTATTGTGCTGGCAGGTCTCATTATCAGTTTTAAATTAGATTTGGACATTATCCTAAAAAAGGGTTAAAGACTTAGAAGCATTGTATAGTTATGGGAGGAGGCTCAGTTTGCCCCATCTACTTACACTTTTAAACTGCTCAGGTTAGCTTGGAAGATGCACAAAAGCCTTCACCAAAAAACATATAAAAGGCAAGACATATATTTTTAAAATCCAAGTAAAAAGCAGGTACTTACACTGCTTACATTTAGAAAAATATATATGTTTAATGATTTATTAATGAATATTGAGCTTCATTCATGTGTAAATTTTATATCTACCTTAAAGTCAACTTTAAATTACAATGCCTAGTCTCAATGAGGCTTCGCAAAAAAAATATATATACTGTATATATTTTAAATTCTACCTTTCTGTTTAAGATGAAAAAAAAAAAAGTGTTGTTTATGTATTCTTGGAACAATTCTCCTATTGAGAAAAAAATACTCCTTTTTTTCCAGAAAATGATGGTGATTATCAGGTAAAATAATCCTTTTGCTAGAGGACAATGCCTATACTTGTTTTTTTTATTCTTAATAAGCAGGTAATGTATGTAAAAACCAGGCAGATTATTTTGCAATCAGACATACAACCTGGATTAGAGCAAACCTGATATTTTATCGTTTAATGAAGAGAGAGGACGAGATATAGATGGAGTACTAAAATATTTTATCGTTCATATTGTTACATTAGCTGAGGCAGCACAGCATGAAAATCACACTGAAGAACTAACTTTTATTGCTTCAGTTTTCCAAAGTTTTTTTTGTTACAATTGCAGAATCATCTGATTACCATCTGTAAGAAGCCCTTTTATTGATGTGTCATTTGAAAGTGTCTACATTTGATAAGGAACACAATACACTGTTTGGAAAACGTTAGTAAAATGCAGAGCCGCTTTATAATATATTGTCCTTTATTTTTATGTTTTCTACCTGAAATGGTTCTAAATATTGTTGAAAGTGCTGCTAAAGTTATTTTGGCAACTTTCTATTTATTTATTTATTTTTGTTTTTGTGTATGCGGCAGCTGTAATTGGAAACTAGAAAGTCAGGTATGAATTTTGATTATAAATTTGTGTTACAATAAACATGTGCTTTGCCCATGCATGAGGAAAGCATAAGTTCATTTTAAATCAACTCTATCAGGAAAATAAAAAAGCTCTCCTTGTTATTTGCTATCCATCAATATTTATTTTTTTAATTAATCAGCATACTGCTAAGAAATGATGCTAGATACAAGGGGGGTGATTTACAGGTGAAACTCGAATAATTAGAATATCGTGCAAAGTGCCTTTATTTCACTAATGCAACTTAAAAGGTGAAACTAATATATGAGATAGACTCATTACATGCAAAGCAAGATAGTTCAAGCCGTGATTTGTCATAATTGTGATGATTATGGCTTACAGCTCATGAAAACCCCAAGAACCCCAAATCCACAACCTCAAAAAAGTAGATTATTACATGCAATCAATAAAACAAGGATTGTACATAGAACAATATCGGACCTCTGAAAAGTACAAGCATGCATATGTACTCAGTACTTGGTTTGGGCCCCTTTTGCAGCACTTACTGCAATTACTTTTGCACGATATTCTAATTATTCGAGTTTCACCTGTATAAAGGATTCACCCAGTGTATAGCTGGGTAAATACCTTTTGCACAACATTATTGATGCTAGATTGTTCTGAAGAGCATAGAGCGTAGTCCACCAGCTAAATGCTTACCTGGCTAACTGGTTAGATGCGGCTAATGCAATCACTGCCACACCAGTTAGTCATTTCAAAATGGTTTTGACAAAATTAATGAATGCACTCAAGAAAGGTGGAGGCTAATAAGCAAACAATATTTTTCTAACAATCTTATCCTTGGGTTTTATACTTTCTCAACCAATTGGGCCAGCTTGTTAAATGGTAGCTACTGAACCATAAAGACAGAAACATGTAAAATCCACCTGAATGACCAAATTAATACCAGCAGTACTCTCCATCTCGAAAAGCAACATGGAAAACTTTTACTTGTCTTTCTTTGCAGTATACTTTGCATGCAAAGTGGGACCTTGTCACGTTGCAAGAATTTGATAGGCAAAAGAAGAAATGGCTAAATCTGAAATATGTTATGCATAAAAAATACCCTATGGTCTGCAGTTCTTGATCAGAGACACAGAGCTACAGAATTTTCAATGTTCCCACTAATTAGTTCCTACTAATGATCCAGACTTACAACAGCCTGTGTATCAAAGAAATGGTTACAGAGTGTCTATCAGAAAACTTCAGGTTTGAGAAATCAATCAAGCTTTGTAACATAATAGCAAAAAGGACATTCACACTGTGCTAGGAGCTCTCCCAAATATCCACAAAGCTTGCATGCATATAGCACCTTATAGCTGATGCAGTTACAGTATATAAACTGTGAACAGGTTTTGTTTTCATCTCATATACAGCCAACTATATTCAGTCTTTAAAGGCTCTAATCAAACAGGTGTAAGTTTAAGCTTTATCAATGGTTTGCCCTACATGTAAAGCAAAATCAAATGCAGGCAATACTGTGATCTTACATATGACACTTTGTAGCTCATCACACATATATCACCCCTTTAACACCTAACCACGCCTAGCTTACTTTTTCCTCTGAATGAATTTTGACAAAAGATCCCAAGCAGCAACTGTAGCCAACCAAGTGGTATTCCCACCTCTGCTTCCCAATGATTTCAAAACTACTAATTTCTGGTGGTGACTCTGCTGGAGAACGAGGTATACTGGGGTGTCTTCTGGGACAGTGTCAGTGACACAGTATTCTGGCATCATATTAATTGCACGTACAATCATTTTCTTTCCTTACATAAATAAATCAACAACCCAATGAAACAGAAAAATCAATTGTACATATTTGATGCAAAGTATCTTATCCTTATTAAAAAGAAGACGGAGGGGGGAGGGGGAGAGAGAGCAGATTTTGTCATAAAAATGGCAGTCTATGTTTTGTAAGACAAAACCTTGAAAATTGAGTTAATGCACAGTATTTAAGTCTTTCTGACTAGGCTGCAACCTCAAAAGAATAGACCAGGCAGTTTTTAATGAAGGAATCCCTGTTAGACTACACTATCTATATCAAAAATTATTCTTGATTGAGGCAGCGCACTGAAATAGGCCCAGCAAAAGGTGACAAACAACTTGGTCTAGCCTACAGCAAAAGAAACTTTCCCACTGAGCAACAGAATGCAGAAACATTTGTTGTTGTACTTTTTAGTGCCAAAGCACCATATTGTAGTGCAAACATTTCTGTGCAATGCTGGATTGACAGGGTCAGCTTTGTAATGGGTATCAAAAATGGTGGCCAACCAGTAATGGTCCCTCTCATTATTATGGGGTCCTTATGAGTCAATTTGCAACAATTTTCTTGAGTCCTCAGGGCTGCTGATGATAGAGGTGTTATCAACTAATTATAGAAAACCGGTGCACCGATCTAAGTGCAGTATAAAGTGACTATTTAATAAGGGTAAAAGTAATGCACTTACAGGATATTAAAAAACATCTCGCCTGTCACGCATCAGATGAAAGTCCCATCTCAGCTGCTGGTCCGAGATTGCTATCAGGATAGGGAGAAAGCAGAGTCCAGTTCAGTCCAGAAAGATCCCAGGACGCCTGTGCTGGAAGACACAGGTCTGATCCAGTGGCTGAGCACTGCTGTGGCTGGTTCTCCTCAAAGCAGGGTCACAGATGCTGAGTACTTCCGGGTCGTCAGGTGTTGCTAGGCAACGCGTTTCAGAGGTTCACCTCCTTACTAAACCCTAATGGATTAAATGAGAAACTAGACATCAGTACAATCCTATGATCATGCACTTTTGTGCGATGCACATACACACATATGCACTTTCATCCAAGTGCGTTGCACACGCATGTTGCCATCCATTTTGCTATTAACTTGCATACATGCAATAAAGATTCATGCATTATGCCTCCCTTATCTTCTCAAATTTCAAAGAATACACCTTTTTGCTCTCTCACATGGTGTTCACACCTGTTCATGCGTTTACATCTATGCGTACTGCACATAAATGTGGCCTACATTCCTAATAAATATCCCCTCAATAGGTCCCCCAAATTTAAACATATATCTTTTCCCCAAATCTAAAAAGATTATTTTTGCACCTTTTGCGCAGTGTACATGAATACCATGCATCTACATCCATGCGTACTGTACATGCTTTCGGCCCCTTACCAATATTTCACCAATGATTGACTAATTTTCTCTTGCTCCATGTAGCTCTTTTACTATCTTAAAATTTTTTTAGTTGTATCGTTAATTTATCATGATAATTTTTAAATTTTTACATCTTTTAATATTATTACTATTATGTTTTTGTTGAAGACCACTTCTATGATGCATTCCTGGCAGCTATTTACCACTATTGGTTTCCTCCCACTAGTTGGCGCCAAAGCGCTCAGTGCTTCCCCCCTTCCCCTATATAAAGGACTCTGCCCACTCCACCCTTAGGCTTGACAAAGGAGGTGAACCTCTGAAACGCGTACTGCTTTGCCTCCAGTGCCCGATCTACTAAACAATGCAGGATTTGCTCCAGCAGGCAAACAAGAGGCATTGTGTCACTGATGCCCACCTTATTGCTGCTCACCATTCTGGTAACCTCTTTGGATTGTGACAACATGGTAAATGCATCCTGAATGAGAAGCCAATGAGGTGGCAAAAACTATCTAGATCCCTTGAGGCTATCCTCACGCCCTACTCACAAAAATACTCAGTGGTGGTCCACTGATGCAAGTGCAGCCACTGCAGCATGGTCAAGATGGAGTTCCAGCATGTAGGCACTTTGCATATCAGGTGGTTGGTAATTAAGTTGAATTGCCCCTGAATTTGACCCAGGCGAACACTGGTTGGGTATGACCACCTGAAGTAGCTACAGACCTCTTTGGCCTGTCTTAGAAGATCATGTAAGTCAAGATATCTAACTAGGAACAGCCAGGTTGATAACATGTGTCAGGCAAAGCACATGTTTTAACTTTCCATGCTGAAGGGAAGACAGCAAGTTGGTGCCGTTGTCATACACTTGCCATGATGGCATTGGGTTAGCCACCTTAGGCCTGCAGCATTTTTTCTTTGGCGTTTATGTAGTCTCTTGGTCACTTGAGGGGAACTGGTGGTTTGGACGATTCACTGGAGGAGACAGTGGTGGTGACTGAAGCTGTCACCATTACGAATTTGTAAGAAGTTGGGGAGCACCACAAACCCCAGAGGTGTGCCCATCTTGTATCTTTCTAGCACAGTTAACCAGTGGTAACCAGATATAGCGTCCATACCCATGATTACTGGACCATGTGTCTGTGGTCATGTGGACCCTGCCACTGACCAATTAGTCTAGCAACATGGAGAAATTAGCTTCCACATGATGGTGAAAGGCAGGAATGGCGTTTTGTATGAAGGATACCTGCACAGTCCTCAAAGACACAGAAGGGAGCAGATTCCACCATCTGGAACAGGAGCAATTGTAAAGCCAGCAATTTTACCAAGTTGGCATTGAGACACTGGGCACGCACTTCACCATTAAGAGGTGGAAAAGGAGAAAGAGGAGGAGTGTAGGTCTTTTGCTGCTGACCAGTAGCATGCATGTGCTACTGCCACTGAGCATTGTGTTGAACAGTCATACATTTCCTCATGCATCTCATCCCTCATGCCACCGTGACTGGCAGACTTACCAAGCTTGTCATCAGATAAATTTCATTGCTGCTCATTAAGTGCAGAAAGTTTTAAATGCAATTCACAGATATAGAACAATGCAGCAATGCAATTCACAGTAATGCTCTTCTGATGACACTGACTGCTAACACAGGGGAAAGGGGATGGTGCACTCCGTTGTCTGTAGCCCAACACACAATAAAAAAAGACTTAAATGTTGCGCAGCAATATTTAGCACTGCATATAGCATTGCTCTTTGGTAGCACATCAACAGTGTACAGTACAGTACCGCTAACTTTTGCAATCACTGTCAGCGGTCCCTCACACTAGCTCCAACATACACTAACAAGAGGCTAATTGGAGAGCTGACTTTTACAGGGATGGCACAACAAAAAACAAAATATTGAACAAAATATTCCAACAGACAAGACTTCACAGTGCATGCAAAGCATTACAGGGGATTTGTTTTGGTACTGGGTGAAAATACCCATAGGATGCCCATTTAGGCAAATCGCGAACAAGCAAAGTTTGGGTTGAACCCTTCATAGGCTTGAACTTAAACCCCTGATCAAGAAGTGCACTGTTATTTTTCAGGAAACATTCAAGACAAAGGGTATATTTTTAGGGTACTGCTTAGCAAACCTTCACTTTTTGAATTTAGGACCATTTTAAAAACAACATAGATAGTTATAAATATGTGTTTGCAATTGTGGGTGTTCTGAGTCAGCGTAGCCTGCATGATGTTTTGAACATTCAATGAGTAGTTAGTTAGTTAGTTACTATGTAAAATGTTATGTAGTAGAAAGTATTTTTTACCAGACTTAATTATGATCAGTGATGAGTCTGCAATCTGTGTCTACTGACTTTAAGCTATCAATAAAATTGTTTTTTATTAAATAAAAAAATAAGACAAACCTCCTGAAGAGGAAAATAAAATACACACTGAAGGACTTTTTTACACTCTTCTAAAATAATTAAATAACAGCTAAATTAAGCACTTGGATTTCAAGTAAGCTGAATTTCATAGAATTATTTCACCCCACACCGTTTTCACAAATGGAAAGACTCTGGCTTCTACAAAATATAATCATTTATTACAGATGGTGTTTGAACTTTCTGTCAACCATCAACATTAAAACAGAGTTCATGGTTTACTTCAACCTTAAACTTTTACCAAATGTTCTGCTTCTTGATGTTGGGCCAGACATGATGTCAGATCAAAGAAGGTATTTTATGGCACAGCAATATCTGCACCCCTTGAAAATTTGCAATACATGAATCGGGAAAGACAAATAACTTAAGCATGCTTTTTATCAGATTGCATAAACAGTTGTCTCTCTTCAAAAAAAAATCCAATTATATTAAAAAGGGAATTTCCTTTTGCTAATGCTTTGACCTAATATTCAAAGTACGTCAACTCAAAGAAACAGGCACAATGTTTACAAAGTTCGAAAATTAGCGAGCCTGGCACGCAAAAGTATTTTTAAAAGTGTTAAAAACATACCTATACTGTATTATCTATGATCAAGGATCCCTCTGGCTGCTGGTCACATGACTAGTGGTGAAGCATTGTTCAGGAGATCTATACTGAGGGGCAGGATCACTGTTCAAAATCTGTTATCTTTCCGCTAACATTAAAGAATTACAGCCTCACCTGTTTTTGTCTCATCTGTTTCTGCCACTGGTGCTTGGTGGAAAACTGTGTTTGCCTGTAATTTTCTCCCCTTCCGCTTCCCACTGTGTGCCTCCAGATTTTCAATGAAGGAAATTGCAGCAGGCATATTTCCTGTCTGCAGACACCAATTCTCCCACAAGTATTTTACACATCTGCTGGGCTTCAGAAGGTGTCAACCACAGTTACTGTGTCCTATGTGGTGCATAACTTCCATAGGGTTCGTTTAATCTGGAGGACAGATAGTTACTGCAGATTCCACCCCCACTCCATAACAAATCTACATACTAAATCTCAGGAAATTTTGTGTTCCTCTCTCTCTGTGAAATGTGTCTCTTGTTGTATTAGGTGATAATGTGTGCTGTATTATCCACTTATACAGGAGCAGTAAGTAGCATGGAAGGAAAGCTAAGACTAGTGTCTCTGCAGTGTGATCTGGACTGCAAACACATGTAAGACACTGCACCTGGTTTGCTGTCTTGTAGCGTTCACATATAGGTAAAGCTGTGTGAATTTGTTTAGATGATTAGATCCATGAACCCATCGCACTCCTGGCTGCTTGTTTCCAGAGAAAAATATCAGATGGGTGCTGCGGTGTTCGACGAGCAGAAAACAGGGACACTGGCACTCCAATGTAAGCGTAAATGCAAAAGTATTTTTTATTGAAGAGAATACGACATGTCACACGAATGCGACGACCGTTTACTGGTCACACAGGATCCCCTTCCTCAAGTAATGACATGATCCATGAACCCATCGCACTCCTGACCGCTTGTCTCCAGAGAAAAATATCAGATGGGTGCTGCGGTGTTCGACAGATGGCAACCGTCATGTAAGAGCAGAAAACAGGGACACCGGCACTCCAATGTAAGCGTAAATGCAGAAGTCTTTTTTTTATTGAAGAGAATACGACATGTCACACAAATGCGACGACCGTTTCGTGGGTAACACAGGATCTCGTCCTCAAGCAATGACATCTTAGTTTAGAGGATGTCTGCAAAATGTCAATCACTGTTAAGTGGACATTACTGCAGTGATATGCTGGCTCCACCTGACTCCATCCACAGGCCAATGTAGAGAAAATATAGATTGTGGGGTGCAGATCCTGAGTGATTAGGTGCCAGCCCTTGGTACAGTAGTAATAACAAAAAAGAAGGAAAGCAGTTGGGGGTTTTTTAGGCACCAGGTGACTGGGGGTGCATATGGATGCCATTAAAAAAGCAGTGTGAATGAGTCATAGTGGTCATTTGGTCATAACTGGGGTTTTGGAATGTGCATGGCTGCTTTGCAATGCATACCGTATCGAATTGTACAAAATTGAATGCTTAACCTATACTAAAAGTAACTATAAAGGAATGAACATTGAATACAAATTATAAGAGCCAAATAAAAAAATTACATTTGCCTACCAAGTCTTTCATATATAATAAAATATTGTAAGTGTGTTTGAACTATCAATTGAAATAAGGCTTGCAGCCTAACAGAAGAGATTGTGCTGTCTTGTATTATTGTGATGACCTCTACTTTTACAGCTTCAGGCTCTTGTACATACTATATGACAAGTCATGACATGAAAAATATTTTCATATATGTACCTGGGTGCATTTTTAAAGGAATTACATCACATAATGAGGCCTTGAGTTTCATGCAAGTTTACATTGTTTCACATGTCACATTTTTTCTTGGTTCTTGTATTACTTTCTCACTGCTACCTAAGAGGCTTTTATAGTTGTGTGCTGCCAAAGAGGGAGTTTCACTTCCTCTAGCTATGGAAATATATATTTCAGCAAATGTCTAGCAGTGTTATCATTCCCTCTGCCACCTGCATTGCAAATGTGATATATTGTATATATCCGGTGACGTTAATTTGCTAACTTTGCATCTAAAAATGTCCAACTGTCTATAATATTGTGAATAATGTTAAGTGATTACGCATACAGTAAAGTACATTAAAGTGGGCCAGATTTCTATTTTATACTTTTTTTTAAATTTTAAAGTAAAAATCCTGTCAAAAACAAACACCACAACATACCTGCTCTTACTTTTGTTAACCAGAAAAGATTCTCAAATCTGATTTAGTTTTACTCAGCCTAACTTTCCCTGATTTGTGCCTAAGCTCCACCAACTACCATCCTCTGATATTAAAAGCTATTTGCCAAACTGAACGATCTGCAAGAAAAGTACCCCATATAAACACATAGTTAACCCTCAAGCATTAGCAAAAAAATTACCTTTGTTAAATAAATATACAATTTCAAAATCAGGATGATGCATGGGATTAATAACAAATAAAAAAAAAGACATTGACCATGTGGTGTCTGCCAGAGTGGGAATCACAATTAAGTAAACCTGCTGAGTGTCAAAATGATCTTCCTAGAGATGTTTTTTTTTTTTTTGAGAATATATCAATATGAATCTTTAAAAGCTATATAAGTCTGTTCAAAGTTCAAATGATTGAAAACAAACCCCACATTCCATAATAGGGCAAAGCACAATTGCAAAAAAATCACTGAATTTTTACTGCAAATGTATAGCCAAACATACCTACATCTGCTTTTAAAGTTTGTATTAGAATTAATTAAATCAGTGCTGTTTTTTACCCCCAAGATAAATATAGAACAGAACAGTAATGAAAGAGTAATAAAATAATACCATTTGTTTTGGCTTTACCTTCACAAAATTTGCCAGATTCCTTACTTCACCTTTCTGAAGTATCGCCAAGAAAATGTTATAGTTTTCAAGACATATTTTGCACCTGATGTTACTAACTCAAACAAATTACTTTAAAATGTAAATGATATATGTGCTGTTTAATTCAGAATAATTTTCAGAAACATGGTTGCTTCATTGGTAATGTTTGTGACTCATATTTTAAATAGAAAAAGTAAAGCTCTTTAACAAATTCATCTTTCACAGCTGTTTACTCTGTATGTACTAGGACAATTCCTATGTGGTTTCATCTCTGGGCACATTGATTGGCAATACATTTGGGGGGTATTTTTTTTAGTTCCTAGAATGATTTGATTTTCCTATATTTTCAAATGCAAAAATATGTATAAATTAACCAATATGTTTTTACTCAAGTTTGACTAGTAATAGTTTTAAATTCAAATGGTGTTACTGTAGATACACACTTTATTATGTGATTTGTTCTGTTATCACAACTAGGGATGCAACGCTACTGTTTTTTTGGTATTGAGTAGGCGTATCGATATTTATCTTTCTGTACTCGCTGATACCGAGTACCGATACCGGTACTTCCGCTGGCATGGAGCCAGCTTTCCAGGCAATCAGGAAGCCGGGTGGCATGTCATTACCTGCCCCCTGGCTTCTTAATTGCAAAGTATTTTAAGTATTTTTTTAATTTTCCTCAAGCAACGATTTATTCATTGCCTCTGCTAAAACTTTCCCAAAATGTTGTGCAGCATTACCTTCTGGGCAACAAACCATTCAAAAACAAAATGCATGAGGATGTAAAATATGTTTTTATATCATTACCATTAATACATTTTGTTCTTTATTAAAGTTTAATTTTTAGAGTAAATATGTGCATTACTTGACATGGTTATTCTAAACAGGCTGGAATTAATATGATAGGCATTTATAACACAATATACTATTGTGTATCAAGGTCTAAAATATGCCATATATAATGCCATGCATTATTTAATATGCCTGGATTATAAACCTGTAACATGTTCAAGCAGACACTATTTACCTGTATCCATTATCTATTCTATTAAGCCCAATGCTTGCTTGAAAATTAACAGAATTGTGCTCAAGGCAAAAGATGACAAATTAGAATTATACTGTATTCGGTATGCAGCTAGTAAATCTAAGTAAAGTATATGAGCAGGGCTCGAAAATCCACTCGTCTGCTTGTCTGTGACGAGCAGACAGTGGAGCCCGACGAGCAGCTTCCCGGCCGGCCGTTGTAATTACACGGCCGGCCGGGAGCTTTATGTGACTGACTGGTGAGACACCGCCAAATTTTTCAAGCCCTGTATATGAGCCTAGTTTAGCCAGGTGGCTGAATCCTTATGTTTACATTGAGTGTTATTGCTAATTTCTACAGCCTCATTTTCGAGTTCATAGCTATAATTTCATTTGTGGAGATTTGTGTCAAAACTAGTTTGTGACCTTAAATGATTTATTATTTCTTTGATTTTTGAGTGTTGTAATTCAGAACACCTGAATATCCAAAGGCATTTTATAAAATACTATTGTTTCTGTATAACACAATATGTAGAGGGAATTTAAAAAAAAATGATTTAATGAAATGGTGAATATACGTGGCAGAAAGCTATCCGCAATTATTTTTAGATAACGATGAAAGCAACAAAATGAGGTTAAACCCAAACCAATGCCCATGTTTATTTTCAAAGTCCCAAATGGGTAAGGCTCACCAAAGAAATTAGGGCTCCTAGCTAAAAGTTCAAACATTGTTTTTTTATCCCCTAGTTCCACTCACCAGAGACACCTGACTGACTTCAGCCCTTAGCAGCACCTCCTTTAATCAGGCCTTATGTTCTCTACCAGGTACAAAATGCTGAGTATTTCACTTACAGTGGACATATTCCCAGACTATGCACTTTTATGCATTTACAAATTCTAAATAAGCAGTAAGTACTTTAAAACAAACCCTCATTGATATCTGTAGCTGTAGGCATTGCAGAGAAATGATTCTTTAAATTTCACAACACAAGCTCTGAAATCACAGCTCCTGTCCCATTATTTCCTCAGGCAGCAGTAACATGGCAGGCTGCTAGCCCTCTAATATAAACAAACAGCATATGATTTAATCTGTTGGAAACTGAATGAAACCCTCATAAGGTTTATGTTGTGACCTGTGAGGATCTTTGAGGGTAAATTACTTTACAGTACATGTCAGTGGTAGAGAGGTCAATGATGGCTTATTTTAAAGCTATTGTACTGCTAAAATTATATTAATACTTTAATTTCCATAGTCTGGTTAAAAGTTAACTTTAAGAAACTCTCATAGTCTGGGCTCAATATATATCCCATAGCTGACCTTTTTTTCATGGACAATCAGAGTACATTTGATGATCCCTTCCATTGGCGACAGCTCACATGTCTCAGTTCTTGGTGTTATAAATAGCTTACTGTTGGCTTTCTTTCTTAAAGAAGGCTTATCAGGAAACAATGCACAATCAACAACACCAAATAAAAAAAAATGTCAAGCATTATCTGCATTCATTCCTTGCAAAGGGAACAGCCAATGTGCCTTTAGTAAATCAACCCCATAATCTCTACATTGTATTGCATCTACAAACCACCTCTGCCAGCACGAAAGGAATGGTGACTCTTCCAAAAGCTAGTTCTGTGTAATCCAAGAGACCTTCATTTTACTTTTTTTTTCCTAAGGTGCTGTTCTTTTATGTATTTCCAGCATTGCTCATAACCATAGTTCAGCAGATATAGACTGACAAGACATCCACAGACCTCATCCAAATCCTTAGCTCACATTTCTTTCCATATTATGGTACAATGTCTACAAAAATGCAGCCACTAATCCAGCACCTTTGTTAATTTCACTTTACCTTTTTCATTGCTTATTAATTTGTGACAGTGTGATCTAATTTTTCAAGTTAAATAACTAAATCAAAGACAAAACAATCATTAAAGTGACATTAAAGTCAAATATATTTTTCCCTCCCCCCAATGTTATTAAAGCACTTACTTTAAATGATGTCTCTTAATCTGATCTTCTTCTTTCCTGATGTTTTCATCTGTCCCTCCAGTGCTGCTGCGGGTCTCCGATCCAGCGCTGACTCCTCTGTGCTATATGTTTGCACACACAGGCACGCTCTGCCTATTTAAATGGACAGAAGCCACAATCAAGTTGGTGAGTGTGCCCTGTGTTCTGTTCCTGTGATCCTGCTCTCCTGTGTATGAACTAGACTTGTGACCATTGACTTTGCCTCCTCCTTTTGATTTGGTACTTTGACTCTCTGCTGTCCTGTGTATGACCCTGGCCCATTATTCTTGAACTTGCTCCTGATCTGCAATTTTGGACTTCAAGATTCTGCTTCCCGTGTATGACCCTGGCTTTAAACCTGACTTCAGCCTGGCTTTTCATTTGGTGGCTCATACCCCCAGTACTTTAGGCCACCTCATCCTGCCAGTGTTTCTGCAGCTTCAAGCCAGACATCTGATCCAACTCCTTGAGATTGCGTTGTCATCCTGGTCCTACAGTCCATAATAGAAGTCACCAGCACTTGAAGATATGTGTAAGAAGTAAAGCACTTTTTCTTAAATCGTCACATGCGTCAAAAAGCCAACGTTTTGGGGCCACGCAGGGTCCCTTCTTCTGGGCAACATAGTGACAACAACAAGTATGCAACTTCAGCTTAAACAGTGAACCACACAGAATACACCACAGAACCTCCCCATGACGTCATACTGACGTCAAATCCCGCCAGAATTTGAAAGCAAATATTAGCATATAAACAGACAACCAACTTGCCTGAACAATGTTAGTAACACTGACCTCCTGTGCCCGTATCTGACAGCACCATCCATGTTGTCACTTCAAGCACCAACATCTCATCTAAGGTCTGTACGCTAGATGGAGTGCAGGTGATTTCGTATTATCCTGGTCCTACAGACTCGTCTGCCGGTCCGATACACCCAAGCGCGTCTATGAAACCCGGCCAACCTTCAGTAACAGTGCCTGTGTCTCTCCATGTCTTTACATCCCCTGTTACCACCTTCAGAGATGTAGGACGAGAGGTGCATGCAAAGCCCCCTTTTCAGCTGGGTGTCCATTCAGGTACGTGATACTAATGAGCTTGACTGAACAAAGACTTTCTTCACTAATTTCCACATCTTATCTTACCAACTGTTAATTATACCATGTTCCTTTCTATCTCATATGTACAGTGCCATTGGAGATGATGGCACTTGACTTAGGATGACAATATATGCATTTATAACATAGAAAAGTATGACATTAAGATGTGTTTTTACAATAAACACAGTGAGGCCACTGGGGCCATATGCCTTCCCAGTTGTATTTATTTTTTGATAATTAATGATAAAACTCGGCTGTTGGCTATCTGGGGCTCCCCCCACTGTAGGGGTAAATGCTTTCTTTTTGTCTAGGGGTAACATTAAAAACAGTAGTACTTATCTTATCCCTCCAATGTATGTTAATGTTTCCATTTCATCTCTAGAGGTGCAGTTAAGTGCATCATATACTATTGCAGATAATATTTATGGCTGACACGACAGACAACACCTTGAAGTCATTGGATCCTTTTGTTCAAGTTTATACTAATACTTCCATTTTCATTTTAGCAGTGTAATCAATATACTTTTATCCAGTTTTCCTCTTACTAATACGCTGTGCATTACAAAGTTGATGTAATGGATAATTAACCTTCTGTTCTGAGCAATTATTATGTGCTTAGAAACATTTACGTATGGGTGTTGGTTCAAGGTAGAAAAGTTTTTCAATGGGGGTTTTTGAATGTGTATATGGTCTTTGGTGCCATTTTTCTGACTCCCCATTTTCACTCTATGGGGTTGATTTACTAACCTTATAAACACACCACGAACATGTATACACCTCTGTAGTGTGTTCCCTCCCAGCATGATCTATGGGTGGAATCTAAACACCTTTGTAGTGTGTACACACCCAGCAGGTGTGTTGTGGAAAGCCCTGCATGAATTTGCAAGGTGATGTTGTGTAAATTAGCTCTATGTTGTGTTGCTTGCGTTGATGAATGCAGGAATGTAAATGCATGAGCTAACCATTTTTGTCTAAACTGTGAAGCAGCATTATATATGCATTATGTGCATGATTTTTCCATATATGGCATTAGTGGAAATATGCTTTTAGAGACTTTTTGGTTGATAAATACGTTTTGCTGTGTAAAAATCACACGCACCTAGTGCGCGCGTGTTTAGGTTAGTAAATCACCCCCCATAAGTCCATGTCAACGACATTGTTAACAATATTTTTGATTTGCCTCAAAGATTGCATAGCTCACTGGAGACCCATTTTTCTCCCTGTCTTATTAAAGCTTCCAAAAAGGGTGATGTTACAGTATATGAATACATTATGGTTTAAAAATGGAGGCAGATAGTTTTAGAGTCTGGTCAGAGAAAGAGTATGTATGTTTCCTCACCACCACCCTACTTTAGGTTTTACACCTGACTTAGCTGTTGCTGAGAGCTGAACATTTTAAATTGGAGCTTGCTGTACCTGGGTAGGAAGACTTTTTTTTCTCTTCATATAGCCCGCAAGGGATGATTTCCCAAAGCCTGCACAATAAAATTTGTTAAAAATGCATTTAGACGAATAATCTCATGCAGATGTAACTTCCTAAGCTTGACTAAGCTTCCTGCTACCACACTTTGTCTTTTGACTCTTATTTCCCAAGAATATATAAGGCACAGTGTGTGAGAGAGAGGCAAAACAAAGGCGCACCAATTATATACTGCATATATATATATATATATAAATATGTATTAGGGATGTGGAAATTAAAGATTCATTTCTCGATTAATCATTAAACTTTTTGATCGATTAAAATTATTTTGATCGCTAATGAAAACACTCACCTCTCTGCTGGCTTCCGGGAGTCCACTATACATACTTACCAATGGAAGGTATATGAAATGGGTTTGGCAGGAAGTATGTATTCTTCCACTTAAAGTAGAGATATAGAATTGTCATCACTGTTCATGAAGGGCACTTCATGGAGTACATTTTTCTCCCTGTCTTATTAAAGCTTCCAAAAATGCTGACGTTACAGTATATGAATACATTATGCTTTAAAAATGGATGACAGTCAAAATGCAAGAGGGGAAAAAAAGGCACATTTGTTTCAAGGTATGGCTAGGCTTCGAAGAGAATCTGTTTTTCTAATTATAAATTCCCCAGCCCTGTGTCTTGGCATCTCTCCACATTATTTTCCCTTCTGCAAGTGATTTTACTCATTTTTATAACTAACCAATAGAAAATCTAGAAATATTTACAACTGTATGTGTTTCTATTAAAAAAAACCCAAAGTGGATAAATATATTGAGTATATAATCATCATCACCATGGTGGGTTGGCAGTCCACCAGCAGAAAATATTTCTTCTTCTTTTACTACCTAAAAGAATTTCTGAGATAGTTTGAAACTTGTGAACAGAAGAAGCAGCAATTCAGATGTAGGCAAATAATTGTGAGAAAAAGTTTGTGAACCATTATATACCTTTTCTAATATGACAAGATCTTCATCAAAGTCAGAATTACAGATACGTGATTTTCTTTTAAGCTGACCTCCAGGCAAAAAGCTAAATACACTTATGAAAAACATATATGAGAGCTGTTTTACTTGCAAAAGAATTTGTATTTCTGCCTATCCAGTCCCGAAATTTACACAGCCCCCTCACACAGCAAAACTTTGTCTAGCAGGGCAGAAAACCAGATTTTTCTCAGCTTAGTAACAGCCTTTAACTAGACAGAAATGAGAAGCAGCTGATTGATGACCTTATCTCTCTGTTAGTCTGCTATCCTCTTATTAATATGTTCCTTGCACTATAGCTCAACAGATAGGCTCCTTGTGCTGTTCTCCCTCCTCCATTGTGAGCTCTGCTGTACAATGCACTGCAAGAGGCTGATAACAAGTCAAATTCAGGTACTTACAATACTTGAAACTCAAAAAGTAAATTTAGAGATATATTATGGAATATAGAGGTAAACTGTGCATTTAGTACAGCTTTAAACTTGTATATTAATGAGGTCATGGAGCTGGAACACTGCAATATGCCCAACATAAGGTTTGTATGCACAAACAATTCACACTAAAGGGGCTTTTCAGAAGGCCTGTAGAGATTCCAGGAAAAAGGGGGCACATACCGGAGCTTTACGCTGAGTAAAAATATATAGTAATGACCAAATTCTAGGGTTTCAATACACTTATTCAAAAAAGATACAATCCCCCATAGACAGAAATCCCTAAAAAATGGAGATGGTCTAATGAATAGATCACAATAAGTAATATAATATAACAAAGTTTAATGATTGTCAACACTATACTTATAAAGACACCTATAACACGACATTTAAAAACAATTAAAAAGCGCTTCTCTAGAGTCACCTGAGTATAATGATACCGGTACTGAACATTTGAATCTCCTACGGGGCAGGAAGTCTCTGATGTGAGTGAGATAATAATATATCAACAGTAGAAAAACGGAGCTGTACTCACATTGTACGTAACCGGTAAAAAGATAATCCTGGTTAGATCCACAACGATACATGCATGTAGTTGTTTTGGAAAGAATGTATCCTTATGTAGCAGTTTCACTCCATAGGATCTGTTTCTTTGATGAATCTGAAGTTCCGTAGGTGCTTATCTCCCCGTTCAATTGGACTCACACCACTGCACGAAATAAGGGTATCAACCCCAGAACAGGAGCCTCCAAAAAGGGTTCCCAACATGAGCGGCCGCACTGTAGAGTGGAGTGTGGTAGGGTTTCCACAGCGGTGTACCCAGTGACACGGCAGTGACACGGCACGAGACGGAAGCTGCGTGTAAAACACACTGGCATTGACTCACCTATGTCTCCTGGTTCAGTGCCTCGGCTGCAATAGACAGTGACTCACTCCTGTCTCTCAGGCTTAGCTGTGGTAGGCAGGAACCGCTGCCGTCGTGTTCGGCAATATCCGCACCGGGTTTGATGGGTCTATTTCCTTCGGAGGCTGTAGAGATTCTTTGTTTTCGTTCTCACCCGAACGTGTAAAGGTCAACAAAGGGTGTCTTGGGAAGCTGAAACACACGCTATCCTGACGCGTTTCCCCCCGATGGCCAGGGCTTCTTCAGAGGGGCGCCCCGGGGCTTCTTCAGAGGGGACTTTTTAGGCACCAGCTTGGATATATGTTAAAAGCAATTTTATTGAATAGATATTTCATAAGATCACAAATATTAAAATCATCAAAATGCCGAGTATGCTCAAGACATATGAGCCCATGCTCCACATAGATACATCCCCTCAATAGGTTGTATATTATAACCTTATATCAATATATAGACCCTACAGGTTCAATTTTGAGTACATAATAATAAATATTGTGCAGAGGGGTGTACACAACTTGCTCTACGTGTTTTGCGGTCACTGCCACTTCTTCAGGAGCATGTATGGGCATTTCAAGAATGGCTCAAAGGTTAGCATAGGGGTCTCAGCACATAAGCAGGGGATCCATGCATCACAATGGATGGGCGGGCGTCCAGGCACACTTAGCACAACCTCCCCAGGTGCAGGTTAAGCATTGTTGTAAATTAGGATGGTGGAGTAAACTCTAGATTTTCAAAAAGACTTGCCCTTTCACATGGGACCATCAACAAGTATATTTGCCAGCCCAATATGAGAAGCCTCAATATCGCTCATATAAGGCATCCAGTCCTGGTATAGTTAACACGGTCTGTGTCTCTGGTTATCCCCATATAGTAATGCTCATATAATGATGCTCCCCTGTCTGTAGCGTGGCCTTAGTATAGATTCATTTTTATTTAAGGGCACATTTGTGAGTAATTGTAGTAATACTACCATTAAGCTCAGTGCAGATTTATTTGCATTTAGTGAGTAGCCTATACTACTTTAGCACAGCAGCTTAGATTTTTTTAACTTTTAGATAGGACTCAGACCATGGTGGAAAAATAGAATGGACAAATGCTCAGGGAACTGGGGTTTAATTTGGAAAACGTGCACGAAAGGCTGACAGATTTTGCATTGGGATAATCTGTTTTTAAAACATATAATTTGACAGGGTGCAGCAACATTACAGCAAAATATCAACTTTTTCCTGCAGGCAATAATACTTCTCTTAACACTGAACTGGTACTTCAGCAGAAAGTTGAATTAGACGCAGAAGCAAATGTGTTTACTTGTGACCACCAGTCAATCCAGACTGGGTGAATTGGCTCTTTTAATCTGATGATTGAACACATTAATGCTGACCATTGAAAATCTCTATGTGATCTATGTGAACATATACAGGTGAAACTCGGAAAATTAGAATATCGTGCAAAAGTTCATTTATTTCACTAATGCAACTTAGCCGTCTACCAGGAGATTTTGGAGCACTTCATGCTTTCTTCCACAGACGATCTCTATGGGGATGCTGACTTCATTTTCCAGCAGGACTTGGCACCTGCCCACACTGCCAAAAATTTTCTGAGATTGTGGATCTGGGTTTACATGAGCTGTAAGCCATAATCATCACAATTATGACAAATCACGGCTTGAACTATCTTGCTTTGCATGTAATGAGTCTATCTCATATATTAGTTTCACCTTTTAAGTTGCATTAGTGAAATAAATTAATTTTTGCACGATATTCTAATTTTTCGAGTTTCACCTGTACTCGAACGATAGCCCTGCTCTAGGTAAAGAACCCTGACTCTCATAGGTTTCTGGATAACATGTTTCATACTGGTATTGCAATTAAAGACCTAGCGGTATGTGGATGATTGTCCTGTCAATTACCATTCCAAAATATTAAAATCTCAATTATATTTTAAAATCTTTAGAAGCACTGAAACAAGAACTGGAAATTATTTTGGACAAATAATTAATCTCAGTCTATCTTGGAAAATGAATTGGAAGAAGTTTGTGTCTCTTTCCTTTTTAACTACATTTCCAAATGTTTCACTAAATTAGAATCAAATCTGTTCCATATTTTTTGCAGATCTACATTTTTATAGCTTTCCTTTCTCATTTTAAACAATATTCTTTCTGTTCAGTGAAGCCGCCTATCAATTATTTAAAGATTGGTCTCTTTTGATGACTTTTTACATATAATATGTGTTATTGGTCTCTTTGATCAAAGCTGAAAAACAGATGATTAGAAGAGCAAACATGTGAGACAAATGCTTCTTAGTAACATATGTGGGAAAAATAGATAAGTTCAAGGAGAATTAAATGCAGAGATTGGGTTAAAGAAACTGCATGCAAAGAGATCAAATATATTTTGCAAATAAAAAACATGATTTTGCAGAACATACATGAACAATTTTGGGACTGAACATTCCCTATATTGTCTCACTTGTATTTGTATTAAGGTTCTGCAGTATTCTGCATATTAATACGTAGAGTCAGCACACAAAACTAAAGAAAAAGTTCAAACCTAATTATTATTTCTCGGATCAAATCACAATTATGCACCGTGGTGCAGGAAGGTAGAAAAATACTCAATCTCCATGTTTGATCATTTTAAAAAGTGTAATTGGTCCATTAAAAATAATTGTAATCCAGAAAAATGCAAGTAACATACTTTTTCAAATTGAAATGCAGATTTTCTTGCCCCTGATTCATGCACCCAGTAAAAGAGTTCTCTTGACCTATTACAAGGTCATCCTGGTACTGATAAATGTAGCCTCATAGCCCCCATAGCTGCCCAGTTGAAAAGAGAGGTTTCATAACCTGCAGGCAGGTTTTGGTAATGCAATCTCTAAAGGTGTGTAGTTAGGTGAGAAACTAACTGTAAGTGCTATAGCTATGAATTTGGCCAATCTATTTTTTTACCTCTGTAAGCCACTGTTACTACTATATTAATAATGGTAAATGTTGTAATCTGCAGGAAACAGGAGTCCTACCTTGACCTGATAGTCATGAAGGAACATAAAGAGCATCTAGGACCTTTTTTAATGTTACTTCACAATACAAACATGAATGGCACGTTCGGTAATTACTGTAGACAGCCACATCCCCATCCAAGTTGTCAACATACATTGCTTGCCTAATAGTTCATGATTGTTACTAGTAAACTCCAAAAACAGAATACAGCTTTAACCTTTCCTGCAGTTGATAATGCACTCAACTCTTTCTTCCAGTAGGTAGTCGGTACATACTGTTTTACATGTAGCAGCACCAAAGTACAATTTTTCACAGTATTCTTGACCCTTCCTTGGTGAGTTTATTTTGAGGAACAGTGAGAAGAATAGACATTAGTAATTTATTGCTGAAATTTGCTCATTAAAGCATTTCTAGTAGGGTATACTAAGTGCAAAACAATTTCATGCACAAATCATGTTATCTTGTATCTCTTTTTTTTCCTTTAAGGTTTCCAGACAGGAAAACATACAATTAAGTTCTGGCTGCAACAGTGAGAAATTACAGCTGTGGAATAGGCTGCCAAGAGTGTGTCGCTAGGGTTGAAAGAATGTAACCTAGCTTGAATAAAATTGATAATGTGAATGCTTATATTAAAGAGGGCTAACTACTCGCTCAAAAAAAATATTGTCACAGATGTTATTTTAGTCTCTAACAATAGATGATAAAATCAGCAGGCTACACAGTATTTGTTACACTGTAGGTGAAGGCAAGGATAATAGGGGCAAATTACAAACTATTAAATGCAAGCTAAACCTTTGACCTTATTATTTTTTATGTGCTTTGTAATGTGTTTTATGTTTACATGTTTTTTTAAATGTTGAATAAACTGGAGAAGGGTTAACAACTTTGTTAGTGTTTACTGCTCTGTATAACCCCATTCAAGAGATTTTTCCCTCACTTCCTGTAACAGTGGCCTTGTGTCTCCAAAACAGGAAGTGAGCAGAAATTATTATTATTATTATTATCAAAACACTTTTTTTTAGTAGAGTATGAGAAAGCAACACTACCTGACAGTGTTTTTTTTTATCACTATCTGTGTCTCCATTTGGGACTTCCAATAACTTGTTTGAAGTGAACTTTATTTAAAGTTCAAGTGATCTGTAGCCAGCCACAGCTTTTTGTAAAACTGCCTTGTCCGAAATCGACCCAGACGGTGCCCATGTGGCTTCATAAAGTTGGAGAAGTGGAGAGAATGGAAGATCTGGTCTGGTCTGGACGAGGCCAACATGCTAAACACTGTAAGACATGGTTCTATTGGACCGACTATACCCAGACACCCGAATTTACCACCTTGATACAGGATTCCTCTTGAGGGGGTAGGCTGCAGCTATGCATGCAGTGGGAGATGCCCGGGGTTGGGAATATAACCTACTGCTGTCCATACCTCTTCCCCCACCCTTTTTCCCCCCTTCCCCCTCTCCATTTCTTCTCCCCTTCCTGCTCCACTTCCCTCCTCTTCTTTTCTCTGTGAGGTGTCTGTCCCCCACTCCCCCCCCTTTTTTTTCTTCTTCTTTCTTCGTACTGGTCCTCTGGATCCCTGTCTGCTCTACATACACTCTGAGTCTTTATTCTGATTTCTGATTTCCCCTTCCTTTCTAGATTCTGATACCCTCTCCCCCCTTCTTTTTTGTGGTACTACCATGCGATGTCTGGATAACCGATAGTTGGATAACGTGTAGCCAGTACCGATGTTTGGCCCCTAGGGTTTTCCTTATGCCTGACGCGGATACGCGACAATTGGCATCAATCCCAGAAGACCCCTAAATCATATACTGTTTATATTTATGTATATATATATACACGCACGTTGACATGGCTACTCTACTTGCATATAACCCGCTGGGGCATGAGATAGCCACATGACTGTTTTTTACATTGTAAGTTTCTGACATTGACGATGTACTAACCGCATACTATATTGCCCTGTTCATGTGTTTTTCTATCTATTGACTGTATTACTCAAAAAACGTAAAATAAATAATTTATTTAAAAAAAAAATGCCTTGTCCAGATGTGGTCCAGTAATACCGATCTTTCATCTAAGACTTCTACATGGCCCAGTCTCTCTGATCTCTGTCAAAGGGATCATAAACATGATAGTTGTGAAAAAAGCAAACACCTTCCCCCCAAAAATGAATTAAATAATCTTCCATAATATTTTTGGGACTTTTCATTCTTTTGTTGCATTTTGTTGTTTTATTTATGTCTTGAAATAATATAAAAGAAAAATAGAGTCCAAATAGAAATCTGAAACATATAAAGAGTAAACTTTTTTCTTTCTATATTTTACTGTTATATGTTAGAAATTGTAAAATAATAGTAAAATACAAACAAAAGCCGAAGGCAGCCGAGTGAATACCCGACCCGAAGTGAAGAGAGCCGAACCCTGTTTGGCTATTCACTTCAGCCATGTACAGCTGTCTTCGGCTCCCTTCCGCTTAGCTGATTTGAAATGAAGAACACGTTCGCCTCAGCCGATCCAACATCTGGATCAGCTGAGGCGACCCTTTGGCAGTTCAGTCTCGCTGTTTGCCCCTATTCTCACAGGTCCTGAACAGCAGGTTGTGAGTAGCTGAATGCTGCCAACCAACATTCGGCTCGGTTATTCTGTTTGCTATCTCAGACTTAGCAAACAGAATTAAAAAAAATGACATGTAAACAAAAAACAAAACCAGCATGTGGTCCTCCTCTCAAACCATACTAGACCCTTTAGGTCTGGTAGGAATGTTAGGAAGGACCTCTAGTTAAAAAGTAAAAATAAATGTGTGAGGTCCCCCCCCCCCCTTTTAGGTCTGGTAGGAATTTTAAGGGGGAACCCCACCACCCAAAAAATGGAAAAATAAAATATGGGATCCACCTAAAATTCCGTGAATCTGGGCACTGGCCTGACAGGGCAGAAAAAGGGGGGGGGGGCGAACAAGCTCCCCCCTCCCTCCCTGGAAAAGCCCCCCATTTCCTGCCCTACCAGGCCAGTGCCCGGATTAAGGGTCTGGTTGGAAATTTTAGGGGGGACCCCACTTTTTTCCCCATTTTTGGGGCATTGGGTTTCCCCATTCAAATTCCTACCAGACCTAAAGGTATGACTTTTACCCCACGTGCTGTTTTTTTTCTTTTGCGGGGAGAACAGTCTGCTTCAAAAGACTGTTCTCCCCGCTTTGGCTGTGTCTTCGGCTCAGCCGAGCTGAAGCATTGTGCATAGCCCATACAGCAGCCCTTTGGTTCGACTGTACCAAGGGCTTCCTGCAGCCAAAGCAAGCCAAAGGATTAGATGAAGGTACTGCTTAATCCTTCGGCTCTTTTGTGAATAACCCCCTAAGTAATTGAAATCACCTGCATTCAACCATCCCTATTGACTCCAATGTTGTTTAGTGACACAGCTAAATTCAGCAAAGTTTGCAGGTATTTTGTTGAAGCAAAACTGCCCTGTCTCATGCCTGTAGAGGAATACAGTTTCCCGTTGGTGCCAATAGGCATAGCAGGGTAGTGATGGAGACAGATGGAATTTGAGGTCTCAGGGAAGAACAGAAGCACCCTAAATTATCCATTTGTTTACACAGAAAGGAAGCCTCTAATGGAATGGCACTATACTGCACCGCTTTCCTATTGTGGGTGCTGTGGAGGATGATCTTCAATAGCATGTCATAATCTCAGAGAGGGGAATAATTAGACTTACATCTATAAACTAACCTGCTACTTCAATGGCAAATACAGAGTCTCTCCAAGACAGAGTAATGTATGCAGCTATGTAGAGTGACACTACTCTGTTTGCATTACTTCTATAACTGTGTCGTGAAAGACAGAGGAAATTATTTTGGAACCCTCTTTTTCTGCTTTAGTCTGTATTACTGAGTATAAACATAATTGCTAGACCTGATCAGATGCACCTGGCTGTGCCTAGTGTACAGGGCCGCCATCAGGGGGTACGGCAGATACTCATGTAAGGGGCCCAGGCAGCCTGGAGGGCCCGTCTGGGACCCTTACATGACTATTGGCCGATGGTGAAAGGCCGGAGGAGACCTGGCCCTAGCAGCGCAGGGCCCTAGCATTGCTGATCCTGCGGCTTTGAGACAGGCTGGGGCCCCATCAGCGCCGCTGCTCTTCTGATGTCAGACTGGCCAGTCCGGCGGCAGAGGAGGCCAGGCACTAGGAGCAGGTAAGAGGAGCTGGGAGGGAGAGAGAGAGGGTGATGCAGCTCTGACCGGCCCACCTGAGATCCCTGTAGAGCCCACCATAGAGAGTCTCAGATGGGCTGTGCAGCATCTATGGTGGGCTCTGCAGGGTCACTCTCAAGTGGGTCCTGTGTCCAGCGCGTCACTAAGCCCTGCGTCCAGTGCATCACTAAGCCCTGCGTCCAGCGCGTCACTAAGCCCTGCTTCCAGCACATCACTAAGCCCTGCTTCCAGCGCGTCACTAAGGCCTGCGTCCAGCATGTCACTAAGCCCTGAGTCTAGCGGGACACTAAGCCCTGCGTCCAACGCTTTACTAAGTCCTGCATCCAGTGCGTCACTAAGCCCTGCGTCCAGCGTGTCACTATCCGGAGGGGGAGTGACTGGTCCGGCGAGGACGGGAGCAGGATGGAGGGTCAGGAGAGGCAGATCCTGGTGGTGGGAAACTCCACCATCAGGCGGACTGACAGGGTAATCTGTCATCAGAACCGCGAGCGTCGAACAGTGTGCTGCCTGCGGGGGGCTCGTGTTCGACACATTGCGGAACGAATTGACAAATTACTAGATGGGGTTGGGCACGACCCCGCAGGGGGAAAAATGGTAGAAAGACTGGAGGAGCTTTTAAACTAGAAAGTGGGGAGATAATTTAATCATAGGTAAAAATAACACAGAAAGAATTAAGAAAGGAGTTAATAATAGTGGGCTCACTCCAGTCAATATAGGCAATCCGTTGGCACAAGTGAGTATAACTACCAACGGACAACCGAAATCAAGGCAG
>NW_017306364.1:436181-456037 GCF_000935625.1 Nanorana parkeri
GTAGTCCCAATATTCAAAAAGGGGGCAAGGTTCAAACCGGGTAACTATAGGCCGTTCAGTCTAACATCGGTAGTTTGTAAACTGCTACAGGGTATAATAAAGGATTATCTGGTAGATTTTGTACAGGAAAATGGGATAGTTAATGACAATCAGCATGGGTTCAGGAAAGACCGTTCCTGCCTGACTAACCTGCTAACAGCCCCATTCACATCGAGCGATTCGCAAATCGCGCCTTTGTCGCGCGATATCGAGCAAATGCTTGCATTGGGCAAGCTAGAATCGTGGCAAAATCCGCTCCAAAAAGGGTCCTGCTGTAGCGACGCATGACCCGCAACAGCGAACGTAACTATGTAACTAAGCCCTGCGTCCAGCACGTCACTAAGACCTGCGTCCAGCGCTTCACTAAGCCCTGAGTCCAGCGAGTCACTAAGCTCTGCGTCCTGCACATCACTAAGCCCTGCGTCCTGCACGTCACTAAGCCCAGAGTCCAGCGGGTCACTAGCCCAGAGTCCATCAGGTCACTAATCCCTGAGTCCAGCGCGTCACTGAGCCCAGAGTCCAGCGGGTTACTACGCCCAGAGTCCAGTGGGTCACTAAGCCCAGAGTCCAGTGGGTCACTAAGCCCTGAGTCCAATTCATATACTGTTCTGCATTGCTGTATAAATTGCTGGGATTTGTAGTCCCCCTACAGCTCGTGCCATTCTGCATTAGAGTGTAAGCTCCTCTGTACAGAGACTGATGTGACTTCTCTGTACAGCACTGTGGTATATGTCAGAGCTATATATATGTATAATAATAATAGTGTATGACTCTGGGGTACATTAGAGTGTAAGCTCCTCTGTACTAAGACTGATGTGGCTGGCTCAGTTATCTCTGTACAGCACTGTGGTATATATCAGAGCTATATAAATGTATAATAATAACTAGGGATGCACCGATACCCAGTATTTGGGCGAGTACTCTCCCAAATGCTCCAATGCCTAGCCCGATACTTTAGCTTCAGAAATCAGGAAGCCGGACAGTGAGTCATTACACGCTTCCCGGCTTCCTGATTGGCCGGGAAGCTGGCTCCATGCTCCCTCGCCACCTCATGACGAGAGAGCATGGAGCCAGCTTCCCGCCCAATCAGGAAGCCAGACGCCGCGTCATTACATGGCGCTCGGTTTCCTGATTTGCCAGAAAGCCAGCTCCATGCTTTCTCATCACATAGTGACGAGAAGCATGGGGACGGCATCCCTGCTAATCGGGAAGCCGGGACTTCCGTATCAGTATTCGGTATCGTTGAGTACCGGAAAAAAATATCGGTACTCGATACCGAAAAAACAGTATTGGTGCATCCGTAATAATAACAGTGTGTGACTGTGGGGGGACATTAGATTGTAAGCTCCTCTGTCAGAGACTGATGTGACTGGCTCAGTGTGGGGGGTGGCGGTGTGTGTGTGGGGGGGGGGGTTCCCAACCTAAAGCCATGTAAGGGGCCCCAAAATTTCTGATGGCTGCCCTGCTAGTGTATAAACACTGACAGTGTCTTTGGTCCTGGTATATATTGCTATGTTCATATTTTCTATGTTCATATTTTCACAAAATAACCTGTTCATCACTACTCACTATCTTGCGTATAAATGCCAATGCTGTCAACGCTTTGCTTCTATAGAATGTCAACATGCTCTATTGTTATCAATGATACTGACATTTTAAGCATGCTTTCTTAAGCATTAAAATGAGTAATCAAATATACCTAGAGGAGGTTTTCTAGTCTAACTGGTCTAGTCTTATCTGATCTCATTCTTTTTCATCTTGCGCATAGTTAAAAAAATTCACACAATGATCAGTAGAAAACTTAATTTATCAGGCTGGGTGAAAAACTTTTCCAGAAAGTCCATGTCACCTCTTAGCAACCAATCAGATTCAAACATGTACTGAAAATAGGTAGCTATAGCATCATAAGTGACACATATTACATACATGGATGCTATTAGGTTTCAGTTTTAAAGTAAGGAACATTTTCAATCTTATTTAACATGCTCTGTGACTTTGAATGTCCTAAGGTTTAAATTGCCACAATAAAACATACTACTTATTCATGAAGGTATTCTTTTCTGCCAAACTCTGAGTTGACTAAGAGGGAGATGCTAGGAATTCCACTTAGACTAGACCAGTTCCTTTAGACAACATGAGCATGGAAATAATGATGGTAGATGAAATATTCCAGACTAGGTAACACAGAAGAAAGTAAATTCATGAATTATTTTATTATATTTATTATTATATTTATTTTTAACTTCAAAGATAATTTTTTTTTCCTGCTTCAAACCCTTTTGTGATAAAACAGCAGTGGTTGTATCACTTTTTAATAGATGGCTATATGAAAACACATCAGATGTTGTCAGAGCAAGGACCTGCATGACCAGCAGGATTCAGTGTAGTGATTACAGGACAACTGGTTGCTGGTTCAGTGTAAGAGAAGTTAAGTAGGGATTAAATCAGAGTTGGGGTTAAGTTAATGTATGTGTATAGAATGTATGTGTTGGTTTCCTTGTTTTAATCACAACCTGTATGTTGCTTACGTTGGGGCTTTGTGGACCTAACTTTTCTTTTCTACTGAAACTTAAAGAAAAATGTAAAAAAAAATCATATCTAGGTATTGTTAAGGGTTGTCTTGGAGACTATTATATCTAGTACAAAAAAATGATAGGAAATCTAATGTGATGTCTGTTCCACTCTGTTCTAAGAGGGGATTTATCATCACTTTTGAAAGATTTCCTCTTACTTCCTGTTGTTTCCCTGGGACAGAAGTAAAGGCAAATCTCCCAGATGGAATACAGACACCCACAATAAAAACTTGACAGGGTTCCTAATCATTCCATACTATATTCAAAGCTAAAGAAAGAAAAAGATTTAAAAGGGTTACAGGGTCAAACTTAGCTTAAGGGCTCAGTGCTAAGTATTACGCTGAGGTTAGGTTTTGTACAGTAGGTTCATTTTAGGGGTTATATTAAGCTTTAGGGATTCAAAGTTAAAGTAGAACCAAACTCAAAAAGTGAAGATTTGCTTCCTAATCGGGAAAATCTAGAAATGTTAATTGTGCCAAGCGATACTCTGAAAATTGACCTTTTTATTTTGAATTCCTACTGAAAAATAGCAGTGCACCTTCTGGTATGTTAGGGAACCTAGGCACTCCTGGTGAATAAAGCTTTTTAGATGTTTATCTGCAGCGTGAGAGGCATTGCTGCATTTGACTGCTACTATCATGAGATTAGGAAAAAGTCTGGTGATGTCACTGCTATACTGCTTGCTGGAGAGGAATCTGCACCACATGCATTACCCTGCTCTGTCTGTTATCAGACCAGCAGTTGACAAGAGGTAGCTCTGACATGAGGAAGCGCAACTCAGCTCTTCTACACACTTTGAGGATCAGCCTAAAAATTAGGTGATATTAAAGCCTAAATTTTTTCTCTTTTTCTAATGCTTGTATACAGACTAACTTTATGTGATACATCATTTTCCTTCCACCTAATTCAGGTTGTCCCGCCAGGGCTAGCACTGTTGTCTGGTTTTTGCGTCTCTCTTTCTTACTGTGTCCCACGGAGACACTGGGCCCACTGCTACACATTATAGTAAAAACCTATTCCTCCTCCCGCTTCTGGTGTCCTCCATTGTGCATGCTACTATTACTTCACTGAATGCCCTTCCCAGAAGTTTGGTGGACATGGCATGGCACAATATGGAGTCGGGGGTCAAGAGAGAAAAAGTAAACGTTTGGCACACATTTTTAATAAATAATGTACTAGATAGTGTTCTCCTGATTAAGATGCATCCAAAAAAAGCTAAAAAGTTGTATTATTTAGAACTACTTTAAGGTTGGATATCAGGGCATGTGAAGGAGTAGATTATTTTATAATTGCCTTTGGCAGCAACATTTGTAAAATTCATCCATATACTGTATGCCTGTAGGGATAGCCTTGTACAATACTATACTGTATATTTAGGCTGTGCTTCTTGCTCAAAAGCTCAACACAATAAATGTGATTTGTTCAATTGGTAGCACTGTCAGCTGAGTTTTATTTGAGGATGTGGCGATATAAAAAAAACCTTTCACCATATTAACAAATTCTATTATTATCTAGTATATTTTCTTATAGCAGTCCTTCAGTAAGAATGAGGATTGGCAAATGGCTTATCATTATATATGAAATATAATCATGAAAATACGCAGTAGTTTGCCATTATAGCTGAACTGCAGGCAGATGACTGAATTAACAGTTAAAATACGTACTGTATATGTAAACTATTCTAGTTGCCAAAGTATTTTTTTTAGATTCTGTTTAGCCAGTATTATAATCAAGTTATCCTTTCTAGTGAATACACCTCTCTGCATTCTATGTGTCCTTGTTACCTTTAAGTATATTCCCAAAAAACAATAGAAGGCTTATTTGCTTCTAATGCTGCCCCTCTCTCTGCCAGGGATTATTGGTGGCTGATATCAAGTCAAATTTCAGTACTTGCTAGTTTTGTGTAAATGTAATTCTATTTGATCACATAACTGGATAAAGTTGTGTTTTTTTGGGTTTAAAAAAAATCTGCCTGTAATTCAACTTTAAGCACAGAAAATAAGAATAAAAGTAAGTATTAAATAAACATATAAGACTTGTCATACATTTTTAAATCAGTTTTCTGCATGTGATGCAAATAAATGCATTGCACCACTCTGAACAGCTGTGGAAACTGTTACCCATGTCAAACAACATCTTCAAAAGTTCACCACAGGAGGACAGCATTACCTAAAAACCATACTGTAGTTGTGTTAGTAAATAAACTCATTCCGTTTAGTAAATGTGTCATTGCATTGTTTGACTTGGTTGGGTAATGTACTGTGGAACTGATGATGATGTACAGTCTACACTTTTCTGCAGTAAATCACTGTCCTAGTTTGAAAAGGCTTAGGCGTGAGATGTTTTGCAGTACTCGGATATTGGGTGTTTTCAGAAGAATAATACAATCTGACATATGGTTGGGATTATTTACTAAATACGGTTAGAAGAATTGCTCAGAAAGGATATTTGTTACCCTTGGTAATTGGAGAGCTGTTTTTATAAGTTTTAACTCTTCCTGTAGTCTTCATTTCCGTTTTGAAAACATGGCAATGTGGTGGTTTACTAAAGAGTGTAATTTTTTCAACAGCACACTTAAGCTGTATAAAAACAGCCCTATAGAATCTTAACCACTTCAAGGCCAGGTGTTTAGACCCCCTTCCTGGCCAGGCCATTTTTCAGTGTTCAGCGCTGCAGTACTTTTACTGACCTTTATTCCGTCATGCAACGCTGTACTGAAATGAATTTTATACCATTTTTTGGGGACAGATAGAGCTTTATTTTGGTGGTATTTAAACACCACTGGGGGTTTTATTTTTTATTATAATTAGGAAAAATTACAGAAAATTTTGGAAAAAAAAATTTTTTTTCCCTTTTTTCCCCCCCCCAATAAACTTTATTGCTATCACATACGGTGGCTAATAAACCCTCCTTATGTGATAGCAAAATATGTGACAGGTCCTCTTTATGGAGACATCAGGGGTCTCCAAGACCCCTAATGTCACCTAGGACCCCCCAAAAGAAGCTGATGAAGCACAGATCTGCTCCATCAGCTTCTTTCCAGCTTCTGAAGCTGGAGAGTGACACGAGAATGCGGAAGTGATGTATTATACAACACTTCCGCATTCTTGCAGAGGAGAGGGGACCGGAGGGAGCTTGTGTACCGAGCTCCCTCTGATCCCCTGTGACAGAGGGGACATACTGATCCCAGGCTCGCACCGGGCACAGCGGAGCCCGGGATCAGCGGGACAACGGGGACACACACACACACACCGATCGGCACCCCATACACGTGATCCGCCGGCTCTAAAGCCAGCGGATCGCTTGTATGGTAACAGGCATCACTGCCTGTTTTTTTAAAAACGGCAATTTCCCGCTCACGTGCACCGAGAGGGCGTGTCTGAGCGGACGTCTAAAGACGCCCGCTCAGATCTAGAGAGCTCCGAGCGGGCCGTTTTTCTACTACGGCCGGCCCGGAGGCAGTTAATGGACTTTCAAGAGGGCCGTTGGTGTAACATAATACTTACAGCTTTTAATAAATCCTTAGAGCTAAACTCCAGGCAAACAGTTACATAAACAGATGAAATACGTACATGAGTGCTGTTTTACCTGCCAATGTATCTCTATTTCTGTCTATCTAGTACTGCGATTTACATATCTCTGCTCCACAGCACAGTCCTTTCACATTTACTTCTAAAGATTAGCAAATCATGCTGGCTCGATTCCCTTTCTCCTTTTTTCCTTTATTTTCAGTTTTGAGTAGGACTTAAAAAGTCCTCTCCCCACTTCAGATATATCAGTCCTAAAACTAGGCATATGGGCTGGTTAATTAGTTAATTAGTTTACAAGGAATTCATGCAGCAGCTTTCTTGCAATGTAATTGACAATTACATTGATACTAGACTGTAGGTATATTTCAGAATTCCGTTATCCAATTGATGTATTTTATATGTGTGTAATCTATTAACATGGGGATTCTGGGATTGGAAGCCCCTAAATGGAGATATGGGGCCACCTATCTTACAAGACAGGGCTAAGGATAAGCGGTGGAGGGATGTATCAAAACTGGAGCAAACAAAATCTGGAGCAATTGTGCATGGCAGCTAATCAGCTTCTCTTTTCAGTTTGTTCAGTTAGGATTTAAAAATGAAAGTGAGAGGCTGATTGGTTACCATGTACATCTGCTCCAGATTTTATCTGCTCCAGTTTTGATACATTTCCTTCAAGGTGTTTGTTTGTTTGCAGTAAAACATATATTTTCAAGTGTCTTTCATTTTTTGGGCTTAACCACTTCCAGCGGGTTCACGTGAATGTACGTCCTCCACTGGAAGTGGTTATACCAAGAACACGGCTCCTGCCGCAGCTGTGTTCTTGGTACCGTTTTAAACAGCAGGCTGTTTAAATACAAGTGATCTGGCATCTGTACAGACGCCGGATCGCTTGTACGGTGCGGCGCTGTGTCCCCCTCCGCGGGTGCCGGTGCCGCCATCGGCTTTCCGGGCTTCACTGTCCCTCGCGTGAGCCCGGGACCCGTGTGGAGGGTCTCCCCTGACACATCAGAGGAGAGATCAGCAGCTTCCAGCAACTGAGATCTCCTCTGATCACTGGACCCAGAAGTGATGTGCATCACATCACTTCCGATGTCACTGGGCACATTCCCTGGCTCCTAGAGCCGGAAGAAGAAGCTGATGAAGCAGATCTCTGCTTCATCAGCTTCTTTGGGGTCCCTAGGTGACATTAGGGGTCTGAAAGACCCCTGATGTCTCCATAAAGAGGACCTGTGACATTTAATTTGCTATTACATAGCAATAGCAATAAAGCTGACTGTAGAAAAAAAAATTGTAAAAATTAAAATAACATGAAAAAAATAAAAAAAATGAAAAATGCTAAATACATTTTTTTCTTAGGCCCCCACCCCCCATGTGCACGCACAAACAATGCAAACACGTGTCGGATGCACCTACGTTCAAAAACAAAAATTGCACCACACATGTTACATATCGTCACAAGCATTGGAGTGAGAGCAATAATTCTAGGCTGATCAATCAATGGTAACACTAAACTGATGAGCGGTAAAAGCGTTTGAAGTGTCGCCTATGGAAATGTTGGTTATTGTAGTTTTTTGCGGTTTAACGGACACACGCAATTTTAAGGCTTTACATGTTTGGTATCTATTTATCCGGCGTGAACCCATCTTTTATATTTTACCAAACAATTGGGCATTATATTCTGTTTCTGTGCACTAAATTTAATTTTAGTGTATTCCATCCTAAAAATACTTGTTTGATAAACATTTGCGCAAATACCATGCAACATAAAAAATTGCAACTAGCATCTTTTTATTCTACAGGGCCTCTGCTTTCAGAACATATATCATTGTTTGGGGATCTGAAGCTGTTTTCTAGCCACAAACAGTGGCTAGAAAACAGTATTTTGGCTTTGTGCTGCCCTAGGCAAGACTAAACTCGGGCACCCCCCTCAATCTAAATTTGCCCCACCCCATCCTGTTTAGGACATTTTGTGCAACCTGTCAGTCACTGGATACAGCGCACACGGGGACTCAGGGGAGCTGTACATGGTCTCAGGTGGGCTGTGCATAGTCCCTTTCCCTGCATACATGTGCTGCTCCTCTTAACTGCAGCTTGAAGTGCCATCAGTACCAACAGTATACATTGCAGTCCCCAGCCTGCTTCTGGGATATCCCACCATCAGATCACATGCTATGGCCAGCCCCGAGCCATCCGCTGCTTCTCCTCCACCTCCTGTACAAAGCCCGCCGGACCGCATCTCACTGGACCCTCCCCTCCACCAGGCAGCTCTATAATTAGCCAGCCGCTCTTAGGGCCACTTAGTTTGCCTCATTAGGCAGTTGCCGCTGCCTGATTCTGTGCCGCCCAGCCTTAGCCCACTGGGCAAGTGCCCAGTATGCTCAAGGGCAAGTCCGGCCCAGTCCACCTCATTGGTTTGGGTGGCGTTTTCTGCCGCCCCCCTGGAAAGTGCCGCACAGGGCAAATGCCTAGTTTGCCTTGCAGTAGATACACCCCTGGCCACAAATTCTGATTTTATCATGTGTGTGCAAATGTAAGATATTGCTCTGGGCAGCAAGTAGTTAAAGAGACACTGTCACCATGCCTGTTCAGGGCAAGGTGACAATGTCCCAGACTGTGCTCCTTTACAGCTCCTTGCAGCTGGCGCTGAGATTGTTTGTGTCAGGACTCCAGTAATGTGACAGTGATTGGGTCTAACAATTAGTGTCAAAGCCCAGATGCCATCACAGGAGACCAGGCCACATGTTTCTCCATAACTGGAAGTTCTGGGTATTCCCACCCACTGCAGAGGACCAAGAAGCTGTGAGGGAGCATATTGATATTGAGGTCAGGCATGTTTAAGGTGACAGTGCCTCTTTTATTCTGCTCCAGCGGGGGCACAAAGTCCTCTACTTGGACATCAGGCTATGGAGATGGAACACTGCTCTGTTTGTGGAAGCAGTGTTCTGTCTGCAGCGGTCTGGCATGCCCCAATGAGTCTGAACAAAACTGCAATCGGCAAGGATCATGTTGCCTGCTGATTGCCTAACTCTTGCTCTGACTCAGTGGGGAGCTTGCCCGATGGCTACAGAGAGACTTCTGCTTCCACACAGAGGACAGTTGTCCTTGTCTGCAGCACACTGCCCTGGAAGAGGACTTTGTGCTGCTACTGGAGCTGAATTTTGTTTTAACAGAAACGGCAACTGAGTTCAAAAAGTTCAGAATTTTTGCTTTAATAAAAATAAATATAATATTGAAAGCTAAAAAGCAATGACATTATGTACTCTAGTTCAAGTCTAAAGTGATATCAAGAGCAATATCTTTTCAACTGAGTATGGCAATCTGGATTTTCAATACTATCACTGTAAATGGAAAGAATAAAACTGAAAATGATTTTTATAATCATGACTCATACACAAACTGTTATTGTATTCAAAACTAAATATTCACACCAAGTTAAGTAAGTGCTTGTGATATATTACATGAATATAAAATTACAGTTTTCACTTCATAAAAGTAATGTATGCCAATGTTCTAGTGTTAAATAGAAACAAAATGTTGTAAAGTTGCTATTCTAGTACAGTACATCCAAGTATCTGAGGAATCCAAGGCATCGCAATAACTGATTCAGTGGTTTCCTAAGTCAAGAGTATGATAAAGTGATCAGAAAAAGAATTGGGGAGTAAAGTGATTTGATATTATCAAAAATATAATGGACCTAGAATTGCATATCTTTAATGCTAAAATGCACAATTCTGATTTTAATTAATTCAAATTAGCCTCATAGCAGAAATAAATAACCATCAAGGCAATTCATAGAAGTATTGCTTCATTTGGTGCTATAAGGGAAGTCTCTTAACTTGCTTTTTCCCATCCCTGTCATCTAATTATGTACAGTGAAAAAAACAAAAATAAAGTCACAAATAATAATTATGTATATTTTCTAATTAAAATCAGGTTGTAGAATAATTTATGATAGTATATAAGGGAGCACTGGCAACTTAAAGGAGAACTATGAGGGGAGCACTGGCAACTTAAAGGAGAACTATGATTCTGATGTAAGAGATGTTCAACGGGGATAGCAACATCAGCAATAAACTTTTTACTCTAAACTCCATAACAAGGACTAGAGGCCACCACCTAAAATTGGTGGAGAAAAGATTTCAGCACAAGGGGCGTAGGGGATTCTTCTCAGTTAGAGCGGTTAGGGTCTGGAACTCGCTGCCACTAGCAGTGATTTCATTGGTGAGTGTGGAATCGTTCAAAAAACGCTTGGACGATTTCCTCAGGGACCGTAACATACGGTGGTACAGCTACCCTTAAGAACAATATCGCACATGGACTCAAACACATGTAGAAGCAAATGCATACACGCAAAAGGTTGGACTTGATGGACCTGTGTCTTTATTCAACCTCAAATACTATGTAACTATGTAACTATGTAGGTGAGTGATTTTCACTCAATCTCATAGTTCGAGCCGACCTGTGACAAGGGAACTGTCACAGGTCGACTCTATAGATCGGGAAGTGAGCGAACGCATACCGTCGCTCGCTCACTCTCCGATCATCTTCCTGTAGAAAGCAGTGACTGACCGTCACCGCTCCACGCAGGGGTTTCCTCCCCGCTCCGATCCTCCACCACTGAGATGATTGGAGGCTTTCTATTCTTTGCATACCTTATTTCTCTTTTCTTCCACATTCTTCTCACAGTGGTAATTTTCACTAAGGACAGATGAATCCATCTCCCGTTAATTCCTGGAACTTTGGTTCTGCCTTCTGGAACATATGACAGTGTACATCATCTGAGGGTTTCCTCCCTCAGATGATGTACACTGTCATATGTTCGAGGAGATCTTTCCTCTGCCTTTCCTCTGAGATCTTGCAAAATTTTGAAGTTTACAGAGTGTGCGCACTCTGGCATGCGTGCCATAAGTTCGCCACCGCTGACATATGGCATAGATTAAAGTAGCAGACACATCAGGCTCAATTCACAAATCTCTCATTTACTTGATACCACACATTACTTACCTCCTAACTCTGTCTTAAAAAGAGTCCTAAACTTACAACAGGGGACTTATTGGGAGAGCCATCATGGTCACAGTCAGAGTTTCTTTCATATTCTGTCAGAACAACAAAGTGTATTACTATGTAGATTAGGGTCCTACCTGGCACTCCCAGTATAAGAGGACACACTTGATTCATACAGAAATAAACCCAGTAGGCAGGAAAATAAAACAGAAAGACAAGTAATTAGGAAATAATGTATCTAGCTAAAATTATCTTTATATACATTGTGAATTTGTGAAATTAGTTCATCGTTTCTGTTTGGCAGTTTTTAAACAAACTGTAATAGCATTGACAGGAATAATGAATCATATAATATCAATGGGCACCATTGCTTTTGGTTGTAATTGATTTATGGCATAGTCTGCATATGACATATTATATTATCCAGCCCTAATGTGTGCAATCCTGCTTGGTACTGCAGGAAATAGGGATTTACACTGCACGTGTGGCGAATGTAAAGGGATTATGTCAAATTTACATGCAGTGAAGGTTTTTTTTAGCTTCCAACGCGGCTCTAGTTTTCGTGTTGCAGTTCTTTTTAAGGTGACACTAAAGTCAGAAGTAAAACCTTAAAAATACATTCAAGTACCTTAACTTTTAACACAAATGTAGCCTATTTGTGAATCACTCAGCTGTAGATCCTCAAATCATCTCTGAATTGGTGCTGACACTGTCCTTCCTTCTGGAGGGTAGCTACTTTTGTTCCCCATGGTCCCTATGTGTGTTGTAAAGCAGCCACCACTCCAAGCTCACTCCCATGATGGACTACAATCTCAATACAAATTAGTAAGCTAAACATGAGATTGTAGTCCATCAAGGGAGCAAGCTAATACATCATAATGTAGGATACTTACTGAAAACAAGAGCAACCTTTGTCCATCTTTTTATACTTAGACACATTTGAAGTACCCCGGACCTTGCCTTGAAGATACTAGAATGACAAAAAAGAGATTTGTAGGCCAGAGATAATCAAACATATTTTAACTAAATAAGTTAGATGGATTTCTGATCTATGAACAGTATTTTTTTTCATACTGTGATTTATATTCATTGCATGTCACATATTTTTACAGTATTTCTCAAGTTCAACTTATGGTGTTTTCCACTTCACATTTCAACTTCCTAGTCATAAAAAGTAGCATTTTTCTCTGGACTTGTTCAGACAAGAGATAAACCATTTTAGGCAGACACAGTCTACTGCCTAAAATTTATGATCTGTAGTATGTGTGTTGGACAGGCTCCATTCAGCTCTACTTTGAGTGAAGCTTTGCCACCTATAAATGGTAGCATTTATAGGTAGCATAACCAAGTTCTATAACAGGCGTTAGTGACCCAAAAATAAAAAAAATAAAAAGAGATGCATCCTTGTATGTTTCAATATCCAGTAGGGTGTTAAGAGTGAGAAAGTGCTCCATTCATCATAGACATTATTAGATACTGTGCCTAATTTGCATTGTTTATCACCTGAAACCTATGTAACTGTTAAGGCCTTGTAGTCTACAACCACCATGCTCTTGTGCAGCTGTTGTCTCCTGCCCTTTACTCTACCAACATTACATGAATATGCTCTATATTAAGTGATACATTGTTTTTCTTTTGTGAGACAATACCACTGAAAATGTTACAACTCCTTCCTTTTGAGTGAGTGTGGGAACTAAGTCCTTGATACATTTCTGCAGGCTGCCAGGTGCAGCAGTATGCAGTTAAGTCTGTTGAATTCCCAAAAAGCTTGCTGACTAGAGGTTTGTAATTATGAGCCACAATATTACATTGTTCTCGGCCAGAGTTTTAAAAAGTCATGACGTAATTGCATTCCTTCTGAAATTAGTGAATACACACATCTGGAATTTGCCTCCATTTTACATTGAATTCCCTGAGGCATCATATGTGTATATATTTGCACCCTCTTAGATTCAGTTTCATGTATTTCATTAAACGTGAAGCATAATTTGAAGAGGTTTGAAAAAATGATTTGAAATAAAAACATAATAAGCTGCAAGAGTGCAATTACATATTTAGTTGCACTGATAAATTGGGTTTGAGTGAAGCTGGAACTTAAAGACTTATAGATTAATAATGTAGCAAAACGATAATGGATCTCAGAATGTCCATATGGTGTGTAGGCTGCTCCTAAAAAAAAGGTGGTCAGATGTAGGTAATTCATCTTAACTAATGGCTCACAGACAATGGACTGGGACAATAGGATTATACAAATCCTTCTTCTTTAGGACCGATGGGTGTAAAGCAATAACAACTGTAAGGCTGCCCAACTGAAACCACTAAGGACACACCTGTTTATGGCTATGCCCAAGACCTAAAAACACCTTGAAAGCTGTGGCCTCCTATGTCTCCCAGGGTGGATGTAGTAAACCTGTAAGATAAATTATTGGCTATAGCCCTAAGAGCTGGCAATGGTGGCAGGAGCTGGTAATTCTGTCAGGCCCGCAGCAGAAGAAGGAGCTGGTAATGATGGTGTGAGCTGGAAAGGGGTGTCAGGCCAGCAGCAGTGAAGGGACAGGTAATATTGACAGGAGATGGTGATGGTGTCAGGCCAGCAGCAGTGGAAGGAGATAGTAATGGTGATAGGCTGGCAGCAGTGGAAGAAGCTGGTAATGGTGGTAGGTCAGCAGGAGTGGAAGGTGTGCTATCTAACCTACAGGTGTGCTATCTAGCCTACAGCTGCTGTGTAGGCTAGATAGCACACTGAATTTGACTGTTTACTGAATTTTTTTTCAGGTAGTTTTTTTCTACGCATTATTTAAAGCAATTATAGGAGATGGCAATAATGTAATATATAATCATTTATTTAGAGCCATATTTCAAATAATAATGTAGTCATTATAATCAGCAGCAGGGCTTTTCTACTCATTGTTGATCCAGGACTGGTTTATTTATAAAAGTTAGCCTGTCAACTAACTCAGGGGAAAGGCAGATTTGTTTCTCTATCACAAAACTGCTGCTGCACTGAATGCCCTCTCTGACAGAACACTGGCTGCAGGGCGAGTCTACAGCTCCATTGTATACTGAGCAAACTCTGGCCAGTGGTCCAGCCTGGACATCCAAATGTCCATGGGCTCCTTAGTTTGAAGGTTGTCTGCATCCACCCTGGACCCCACTTAATTCAAGATCATATCATTTAGGTTCTGTCTGTGGCTGCTGCCAGCACTCAGGCTTGTCCACTGCAGTGTGAAAAACAACTTCAAAGCGTCACTGAAGCAGTCACCACTGTTCCTCCTTTCATCAGTCTAAGGATCAGAAGCTGTCTCAGGGACATGAAGGCGGATACTGGCACTCTCTGGAAAGGTGGACAATAGATTCTTCTTTCACTTCTTTCAAGTGGTGCATTTTTGCAGAAGGCAGCCAAGTGAATAAATGAGCCAAAGTGAACAGAACCCAACGACGTTCGGCTTTTCACTCCAGCTTAGTACGGCTGTTTCCAGCCGTACATCGGCTGAAATCAGCTGTACATCAGCTGCCTTTGGTCAGCCAAACCTGCTCTGCATGTTCAGCTGAGCTGAGGTACAGAAGGACCTAGACTCAGCCGATCCAACACGATCGGCTGAGCCGAAGCTCTGGAAGCCCACTTGCTGCCGTTTGCCCCATGCACATAGGGGGCCGAAAGGCAGTGAGTAAATAGCTGAATGCCACCGAGCGGCATTTGGCTCGGCTGTACTGCTCGGTACGTCCATGGTACCCAGCAAAATAGCAAATAAGTGAGACGAGTTTAAAACACAAAAAAAAAAAGTAAAAAAATTATTTTTGCATGTAAATAAATTGGAAAATTAAAACAAATAAAGATATTTTAAAGAAGAAAAAAATAATAATTAAAAAAACCAATTGGGCGGAGCTAGCAGTGACAGCTAGCTCCACCAAACTGTTTCCTATTGGCCGACACCTGCCAGAATCTTCTAGTAGATCCCAGCCAATGAATAACAACTGGGCGAAGCCGACCGTGATGTTATGGCCGGCTCCACCCAGTTGTTATTGTTTTATGGCAGATCAGCGTCCCCAAGTCATTTGGGGATGCTGTTTTGTCATTACAACTGGGCGGAGCCAGCCATGAGATCATGGCTGGCTCCGTCCAGCTGTCATTTAAGGGGGAAACGGCCGGCCTTCGGCAAACAGTTCTCCCCGCTTCGGCGGTCACTTCGGCTCAGTTGAGCCGAAGCATAGGCCTTCGTGTCAGCTGAGCTGCTCAGCCACCTTCTGCTGCTGTATGGGCTAATGTGAATAGCCCGTACAGCAGTCCTTCGGTTCGACTGAACCAAAGGGCTCTGGCGGCCGAAAAGAGCTGAAGTGTCAGCCAAAGCTATGGCTGGATCCTTTGGCTCTTTAGTGAATAACCCTCTAAGTCTCTGTCACTTCTGGATGTGGCCAGGGGCGGACCCGTCACTGATCCCCCACACTCAGGTTAGTGCCAGAGGACCCGTCTTAATTTTCGGAAGTTGAGGGGAGAGGAGTGAGTGGAGGACAGCGGTCCGTGGCCGCCCAGACAACTCACTGAGGAGGCAGACGAGCGCACAAAGCCCCGGGGCAGCCGCCGGTGAATACAATCCACAGGCTGAGCAGAGAGCCAAGGCCCTATGAATGGCACGTCCCGAAGGAGGAGGCTGTCCTCACCTGGGAAAGGTAGGAGTCTGTCACAGTTCTGCAACCCCCCCTGTACACAGACTGTCTATGTACAAGGGGGGGGGGGAACTTTCTCATGCCTGCAGCTGCTCACCAACAAATAACTGTAAATTAATTAATGTAAATAAATATATAAATTCATCCACCGCTGGGCTAATTATTGAAGAATGTTTTTATAAAATAAATTGGTTTAGTAGTATAATATAAATTAAAATTTTCTGTTTATTGTGGCAGTGTGTTAAAAATAATAAATATAAATAAATAAATAAATGCTGTGGAAGGAAATAAAATAAATTGGTTTAGTAATATTAATTAATATGATTTCATTTTCTTCTGGGTGCGTACATAATTAGAGTTTTCTAAATAATATTTACTTTTATTTTAAACACCTTGTAGGGCCCAATCACATAAATTGTGGTGCGTTCCAGAGCAGTAGCTGCTGGAAAGCACAGCAATCGCACACTAAACAAACTTCCCCCTTCCTTCTGGGGCGGGAGGGGGCATTGGGGTGAATTGAAGTAAATGGCACCACAACCACCACCCCCGCCCGCAGTGCGCTGCATTCACACTGGACTGGAACGCAGGCATTATTTGGCCAAGTGTCCAATTGCTCTGTGGGCGGAGGGCATGGCTGCAGTGCCATTGAATTCAATGCACCACCACGCCCTCTCCCGACCCAGAACGAAGTTTAGTGTGCGATTGCTGTGCGTTCCAGCAGCTACCGCATTGTATTGCATTGTATTGCTGTGGAGCTCTGTTATACACTCCCACACTGCACATTACTGTGCGTTTTATTGCCGTTTAGGGCCCAAGAGAATGCTTGCCCAGAGTCCAATCAGTATTATATCAGATGTAGGGATGCACCGATACTGTTTTTTTGGTATTGAGTACGAGTACCAATACCAGTGCTTCCGCTGGCATGGAGCAGGAAGCCGGGTGATAGGTAATGACATACTGCCCAGCTTCCTGATTGCCCGGGATGCCGGCTTCATGTTGTTTGGAAGGCTTGATTGTGATTGGCTGGGAAACTGGCTTCCCAGTCAATCGGCATCAAGCCGGCTTCCTGGCCATGCACAGTGGACAGGGATGGCAAGACTGCAAATAAAATGCTTACAAGTGATCGTATCCGGAACTATTAGATCCATGAACAATCAGTAAGCTGGGCGGCGAGTAATGACCCATCTTCCCTCTCCTTCTATCTATCTCTGTTATTTATATCCATTGAGTTGTATCTTGAGTATACCTATGAACTTATGAGCACAGAGGCATAACTAGTGACATCAGGGCCCCAATGCAAGAATCCATGAAGGCCCCCCCACCCCCTCCGCCCAAGAAGAAGAAACAAATTAGATTTTTTTTTAAAACAAAATTTAGACAAGGAAAAAAACAAACAAAAAAAAACACTCTCCTCTTTCATGTCCCCAGCTCCCCATTATCTACCCCTTTATGTCCCCAGCTTTCTGCTCCCGGACCCCAAACTCTCCTCTTCCATGTCCTCAGCTTCCCCTCCTCTCACCCTTCATGTCCACCGCTTTCCGCTCCCGGACCCCACACTCTCCTCTTCCATGTCCTCAGCTTCCCCTCATCTCCACCCTTCACGTCCCCAGCTTTCCACTCCCGGACCCCATGTCACCTTCATAGTTCCAGCTCCCTGTCTCCCACTTCGTGTCCGCAGCAGCTCTCTATTGGGCAGCAGTTCTGTGTGATGAGGGGGCGGGGATAACACCGCTCCCACTCATTGGCTGCTGCGCCGGCTGGATGATACTTCATGCTGCGCCCGGAACAAGGTGAGGGGAGCAGCGTGAAGCATGTAGGGCCCAGGACAGGAGGAAGAGGTCCCGGGACTGACATTAGCGGTTACTGGGATAATAAATATCCTGGTAATCAACAGTTACCCGGGGCCACTTCCTCCTGTCCTGGGCCCCCTCCAAGTGGCGGAACTCCAAGGCCCGGTCGCGGCCGCGACCTCTGCGACCCTGGTAGTTCCGCCACTGTATGAGCATATATACACAAATATATTGTATTAGTAATATGCCTAAACCAATTAGCTCCTCTGGTCAGATGATTTTAACAATGTACTCACATATGTTTTAAATCTGTTACTTCCCCAATGTTAGAACTAAGGAGCAGCTTCAATCCCCCAAATGCGTTGCATATGTTTTATGCCATTAACTAATAAAGTGATCATTGTTCTTTAACATTATGGAATTTTCAAGACTTTCTCTTGATGTACAGCACTCCTCACCCACCTCCATCTTGACATGCTTAAAGAGACCCACATTTTGAGGACCCTCCATAAGTCAAGCCACTGAAGACCCTCTCACCACCGACACAGACTTCACCTGTAAAAAGAAAGTTGTCTTGGTGATGACCACTCCCGCTATGTCTTGTGCAGATTTTACATTGATGAGATGTGAGGTAAACAGCTTTCTAGTGGGGTCACAGGCAGAAATAAAAATCTGATGAAAATATGAACTCTTTTTCACTCTGATTTATCAATAACTAATAAAAACAAAATTTCCTGACAGTTTGCTTTAGGGTCTACTGGTATATTTTTTTTATTTTTGAAGCAGAGAGTGATTGCTGTTTTACCTATTCTAAAAGCTCTCTAGCTACAAAAGTAGGACATCTGGCAATGCATTTCTCTTAGAAAAATTATAGTAAAGTTATAGTAATAAAACACATTATCTATTTAGTATTCCTGCTTTTTTAAACCTCCATTCACAATCAAGTATAATTTCTGTAATAGGGCCATTATCATAAACAAAACCTAGCTCTTGGAGACTTACAGGTTATTTATCTGTTTATAAAAGGTCTCTGAGGTCAAGGCGTCAGGGTTATGCACAGAATTTCCAGACTGGCGGTGTGCTTCAATAAACTGGCAATATATGTTATGTGAATACTTAATAACACCATATGTGTAGGGTTATGTTTATGTTATGTCTGCATAAAAATTGCTGGTCAAAACTTTACTTTGAACACAGGAATTCTAATTAATAATAAAGAAACACTTTCAGAAGTGTTAGAATACTGGGCTTTTTCTGAAATATACAAATATCTTATATGACATTACATATTCACATACTGTTACATATATTATGCACACACATGAAACAGTATAGCCACACAGGTTATGGTAACAAGGACAAAAGGAATTAAAAAGCCCTCCAACCAAATCAGTGCATAGCAAAGTAAAGAACAAGAGGGATTTATAACCAGGACCATTAGTGTATAGTGTAAATGTAGCCTTATATTATAGTGTCATTTATTCCAAACTGCATACAGCTTGGGTCCCAATGGGACAGTAAAACAATACAGGTTATAGTGAGAATGGAGTAAAGAAATTAAAAAGCTCACCAGCCTTTTTTTTGTAACAGAAGGTATGCACATATCTTATTTCATCACATATTCCAGAAATATGAGAATTATCCTCTTTTCAGTATAGTTGGTGAATGCACATTAGGAGCAGCTGGTGCATGGTGCAAATATATTTTAATATTATAAAGCCAAGTTATCCAAACTGCATATAGCTGTTTTAGGCTTTCTGGCCATCATCAATGCAGTGTATGGGTCCCAAGTCCAACAACATAGAATCCATGGTTCCCATATACTACAGGTGGCCAAAAAGCCAGAAACACAGTGGCGGAACTACCGCCGGTGCAGGCGGTGCCGCCGCACCAGGGCCTGAGCCTACGGGGGGCCCAGTATCTATTCAAACACAGCCCTGGGGCAGAGATGGGGGGGCATTGGTGTCCGGTCGCCGGTTACGGTATCGGATCAGTATGCGGCGGGCCCCCCCATCTCTGCGCCGGGAGTGATCAGATTGGCTGACGGGCCCCCTGTGTGTGACGTGTCCATCTCAGCGCGCCTGTGTACTTAGGTGGCTGTCTTCTGGGTCCTCACGGCTGAGGCCCAGGGCTGCCCCCTGCAGTGCCTGTAGGCTTTTTTTAAAATTGTCGGCTCCCTCCACAGTTTTCGGCGTCCGACGGGCCCCCTCATCTCTGTGCCAGGAGTATCAGGTATTTCCAACACTCCCAGCACA
>NW_017306364.1:456106-456475 GCF_000935625.1 Nanorana parkeri
GCCAGGAGTATCAGGTCTTTCCAACACTCCCGGCACAGAGACGAGGGGGCCCGTCGGCCGCCGAAAACTGTGGAGGGAGCCGTGAATAAAAAAAAGCCTGCGGGGAGCAGCCCTGGGCCTCAGCCGTGAGGACCCAGCAGACAGCCGCCTGAGTACATGGGTTCACTGAGATGGACACACACACAGGGGTGGTTTTCTGCAGCCTCCCCCACCAGCAAACAGCCAGAGGAGGTGAAGGTACGTTAATAAATAAAATCATATTTTTTTATTTTATTTTAGCCCAATTGATGGCATTGCTGTATAAATCTCAGCAGTACTTTATACAGCAATGCCATTTTTCCAACTTTTTTTTTGTGTGAATGCTAAAGG
>NW_017306364.1:456502-458015 GCF_000935625.1 Nanorana parkeri
TGGTCCTAGATGTGCATCTGTCTGATTGAGCATAAATGAATGATTTTCAGCACTGTACTGAAATAAGGAATAATTCTCCTATTTTTGGGATAGGTGATTGAATGAGAAATGTGAATACCTTGTGCTACACACATAAATAAATACACATAGATATGCAAGCACATAAATACTATATGCATACTATGTGCATATATTAAGTGTATTTCCTCCTGCTCTACCTATCTGTAAATCTGTTACTTATTAGCCATATATTTATGAGTACAAAAATCTTGGCTTTAATGTGGAAATTTTATGAAAGTTTTAAATTTAGAAAGACATTAGCCAAGCCTCAAACCTGATTTGCTTTTTTGGATGGTTAGTACACTATGATGTATTCCAATTAACATATACTTTAGTTTTATGTTGCCACACTTACTGAATCGGAAAAACACTGGACTTTCTGTTTAACTGCTTTGCCAAGATCCAGAAAAAAAAAAAGAATTAGAATACAATAAACATACAAGTAAAGCCTGTGTGTTTTGTCAAGAATGTTAGCACGGAGTGTACTATCCCTTATTACACATCTTATGAAAATTACTTGTTATACAGATACAAGACAATGTCTGCAAAATATTTTAAAAGTAATGGCACAATTATCATACCACATTTTTCTTGCTAGTATAACTTTATATGATTTTCTCCAGTAGATATTACATCTTATTCTCAGTGTACCCTTTCCAAATTACACTAGGCACTAGTAGTCTTTTCTTAACACAATATAGCATAGAAGATAGGTTTTGATCAGGAAACCCACTGAAATCACCTATTACTACTGTTGAAAATATATAAATATATCTAGTCAATCAGGAAATATTAAGACATCAAAAGGCACACATGAAATACAGCCTACTCGTCTAGAGCTTCTGTTTTTCATCAACGTATATCTGAAGTGTACCAGCCACCCTACCAAGGAACACTTGGTAGTTAAAGGGCAACTTTACCCAGCAATGCAATATCACCAAAAGAGTACTTAAAGTCCTGCCAGCTGGCAAGATTAAAGTGTGCTTATTTCAGCTCTCAACCGAACTTTCAGGCCCTCACGTGGCTGGTGTCATTACTGATCACATGCACAGTACCATGGCAACTGCAACCCAAGGGGGTCCCAGAAACCAGTAAAAACCTGACAGGAATTAGAACTCATGCCCCTCAATCCAAAACTACAAAACAAAAGATTTGGTTGAAATTAAGCTTTAAAGAAATGAACCTGTTTTAAATGGAAGAACTATCACTAAAACTGAAGCTTGGTCCCATAATGCAAAGGCTAGATAAACTTAAGGAGACTCTGGTTAAAGTAAAAGACTGAAGGCAAGAGGAGATAATGTAAGAAGGGACATAAAATGCATTTAAAAGTGCATAGTAAAATAGAAAAATTGGCTAAGATGTATTAAAATACTGAACAATACTGGCAAAATAAGAGGCACATATGTCCACTTACATATAACAATGAATACATACATAAATAAATGAATTGATT
>NW_017306364.1:458029-465038 GCF_000935625.1 Nanorana parkeri
ATTGAAAACCATAACAAAATAAAAAATCTCTCTATAACATACTGCATGTGCATAAACAACAAAACTGTAGGCTAAATGATATAAAAGCAGTAAAGTTTAAATTGAGCATACAGTAATTATGAGAAGAAGTAGTGAAAATACTGTTGAGACATTCTCTGAAGTCATTTGTTCTCAATAGAACTGCACCTGAATGAGGATCTTGTTTCACTTGTTCATTCAAAGCCGGCAACAGATTGATTACTTTTCAATTTCAAGACAGGCCCATTTTAACAACTCTACTCTTTATATACTTCTGGACAGCCAAAAGACGATGGAGAATATTTCAAAGATAAACATTTAATTCATCCTTTCAGTTATCTGCTTATGTAACTTAAATATTTGGAGTACCTCTGAGTTCAAAGCCGCTAATGTGTTGTGCTCCTAAATGACAAATATAACACTCTTAAAACAGCATAAAACTGTCTTTCTTAAAAAGCTTCAGGCACCTCTGAAGGAAACACTATACTAACGTTTGGCCTTGCAGGCATTTCCTTCCCATGTGCTCCCCATGAATGGCTCTTTGTGCTGAGCACTCCTCTTTAGCGGTACTTATGATTTTGACATTCAGAAAACAGCAGCCAGTGAACAGAAGCTGTTTTCAGAAACCTATTGATGGGAGGGGAGCATTCCTTTTTCTAATTTACTGGCATTTACTTTGCCAAAAATGATATCAACTCTGCTCATCTGACAACTCTTATATCTTTTTTCACAGTGTTAGATTATTATCAGAAATGTGCATTGAGTTAGTGCAATGATATACCTGGATTTTTACACATTGTAAGCTCATGGGATTTCATTTTTAGTTTTACTGCTATGTTTGAAAGAAGGACACTAGTTTCAATAAAACACACAATACTGTTTGAAATAAGAAGCTGCTGCGTTTCATACTTCTCATCTCCAAATAATTGCCAATGTAACACCTGACACTCTTAAAGGGACTCTGTCACTAGAATAAAACTGCAAAAAAATTGCTCCGTGCAAAAAACCCCAAAAACTTACCTCTCTCATTGCCCATGCTGTCGATCTATGTACCAAAGAGATTCAACTGCCTGAAAAATGGTCTAAGTCTGACACTTTTGGGAGCACTGCACTCTGTGGCTCCTCCTGGTGGTACTCCAGATCTTACCCACAGCCACCCACACACCATGCACCTGACTGGCTGCAACACATTTCTTTGTATAAAGGTTCAACTCAATGCCTGCCAGAAAATTCTGTCTAGGTCCTTATTTTTGCTGTCCCTGTACAGTCTTTGTATTTTATTTGCTGGATAGTGTACAATGTATTTACGGGCCACTTACTTTCTTAAAGACCAACCACTCTAGATTGGTATACCTACTGTAGAACTGAATTGGTAGGTTGGAAACAGAAAACAGTTGTCCCTACATTTCTTGTGTCAATTTTAGGTCTACTTACATAAAGTGGGTAAATAGTCTCTTATATTCTCTCTTTCTACCGGCTACACTGTACTTTGTGACTTGTTAGTGTGACCCATTTTCACTTTCAAGTTTTATCAAAATGTAGACATTTTGCCATCAGAAGAAACCTCCATCACAGTTCTTGAATCTACTACAGCCAACGTTTTGAAAAAATAGTGATATTTCTGAATAGTCACACTCTTCCTTTTGTATTTTTGTATAAAATCCTGTAAGGATTAGTCTTTGCAGGTTTGATAGGGGAAAACTCACCACCATATCCAATGAGAAACATAAGAAACTAAAACATTGTAGCATTTTTTGAGTGGGGAGGCTTCATAATAAGGCTGTGTATACTATAAATACATAGCAAAATGTATTTAATGTCTGAGTACTATAAACACATCAGTAAAGATTAGTTTTGATTGGTTGCTGTGGTGTACCCTATTTGGCATAAAGACAGAGCATGTTACACTACCTTTTACACTAAGGGCTGTAGTTATATAAAAAAAAAAAAGGCAAAAGCGATTCATCCTGCAAAGCTAAACTTATAGTACTGTAAGGATAGAAGAAAAAAAATGGATGTTGTTAGTATATTTTTTTCCAGGTTGATTGTAATATCAGGAAAATATTAAAACATGGCCACTAGGTTTTTGTTTCCTATGCTTATCATACCCATGTAGTGGCCATAGTGCAGTATTTTCCTGATATTACATGTGACCGGAAAGAAAATACTGTATATGCATAACATTCATTTTTGCCTCCATTCACACAGAAAGAATGTTTATACTGTTTTGCAGGACAAATGGTCCTGTGATTTTTATTTTATTACTACACTCCATTGTCTGTGTCCATACCCTTGACTATGTCATGATAAATAACAATTGGATTTGTATATACTGTAACAGATGTAAGTTTTTTGTCTTTTGTTTCGTTTTGTTTTGCTGATTTTTCATTTGTGCAGATATAAATTGAATCATTCCATCTGGCACATCAGTTGATCGATGAGTACTTCTTGGGCAGAATTAGTAATTTCCTCGATGTGACTGTGATTCTGCAACTTTATCATACATTTTTAAAATGGAGGATGTGTAGCCCCCAACGGCAAGTTTGAATTGGTATGAAAAGAGGAAATACTGTAGTTTGGAATGGCCACGCCCCAATCATTTTATTTCATTTTTCATGTTGTGGCTTATGGTGTTTGTCTGCAATACAGTTGGATTTGTATATACTGAAACACATGTAAGTTTTCATCTTTTCTTTTGTTGCATTTTGAGTACTTCTTGGGAAGAATCATAGTCATCTCTTCTGGCTGTCAGTCAGCATCTCAGACTGCTTTATGTCAAATTGTCTTAAACTCCGGAACAGAAAGCCTAATACTCCAGGTTAGTGCTGCAAATATACCCTGGTTTTGTCCTATAACTACAGTATATGTATTCACCTCTCTGTCCTGTGTTACAATGGTTGTCTCAATTGTCACATTTCACCCCTTGTACTTTACACTACAGGACATGTATTCACCTCTCTGTCCTGTGTTACAATGGTTGTCTCAATTGTCACATTTCACTCCTTGTACTTTACACTACAGAATATGTATTCACCTCTCTGCCCTGTGTTACAATGGTTGTCTCAGTTGTCACATTTCACCCCTTGTACTTTACACTACAGAATATGTTGCTGCAATAACCCTGATGCTAAAGGAAAATTTTAGGCCACTAGAAGTTATACTACTTATTACAAAATAATAAGTAGTTACAGTAGTATTAAACTCGCAAACATTTTTTCAATTAATCCAGATCCTCCAGATACACATTACCCATTAAGGTATTTCTTTAAATTTCTTCCCAAGCACTTACAGTCATCATGTTTCTCAACAGCTCCAACTCTCTCAGCTTGGCTTCCATGAACTTCCTGTCCAGTATAAAATCACAAGGGACAGAGCAATGTCCAGTAGCTTTCCATCTACTAGTTTGGAGAAGGAAGAGAGGAGAGCAGGGAGAAGGATAGTGTCTTATCTCACTCTGTCTCTGTGTTTACGGAGACATACACAAGCACTAGCACACACAAGGGCAGCTCCATAGGACCCTGCAAGGGAAAGGAGCCCTAAAACAGGATATCAGGGCCAGTGCTCAGGAGACCAGCGAATTCTGCAAGAAACCCAAACTTTTAAACATCAAGGAGCAGCATCTATTGTAAGTGATTTAATCAGCATTCAAAATAGCTTAACACCCTTTTGACTTTATTATCACTTCAAAGACTTGTTTGTCACGCTCTTACAAAGAGCACATATTTCTGACAACATAGCAATATACTGTATCTATATATACAGTATATATATATTTATATATAAACGTTCCTTTAACAAAAATTTGGATCCACTGGAAATTTAATTCAAAATGAAACTAAAATCGGACATGTGACTGTTCTCTGGCCAATCAGATTTTTCTTTGTTGGCTGATGGGGGTTGCATTACAGGCTTGGCCATGTGACTTCCTGTTGTGGATCTTTCAAAAACGAAGATTCGGATTGATGTGAAATCCAAATAACGAACCAAACTGAAGTTCGAATCCAAAATCCAAAAAAACCGAAAGAAATAAAAATCTGATTCGATCCGAAACTAAACAAATTTGTTGCTGAGTTACATGTCTAATATAAACACCTTTAATAACAATACACCTTTAAAGACTGACTAACTAATTATAGGGCAAATTAGAACACATTCTCTGTTGTATGAAAAAGAAAGTACATGTCAGTTTATTTGTTAGCTGAGATGAGAATGCTTATGTAAGGTTTTTATTTGGGTGTGTAGAACATATTGGGTGTGTAACTAATAAAAGGACAGGATAAGCATAGGTAACAATCATTTAGTCACGTACAATGCTCTTATCACTATTTGACAGCACCTGTCAACTACCTGACAACACAGAAAAATATATAAACTTTTCATTACAAACCAGAATGCATCCCTCTTCTGTTTATGATGCCAACAATGTAATTTGACAGCTCATCTTTATGCAGTTATTTGTCTGTGTGCTGAGAACTAATATTTATCTTACTGCTGAATAAAGCTGTATAGAACTCAAAGACAGGGGGGTTGATTTACTAACCTTTTAAACACACCACGAACGTGTATACACCTCTGTAGTGTGTTCCCTCCCAGCATGATCTATGGGAGGAATCGAAACACCTTTGTAGTGTGTACACACCCAGCAGGTGTGTTGTTCAAAGCCCTGCAATGAATTGCAAGGTAATGTGGTGTAAATTAGCTCTATGTTATGTTGCTTGCGTTGATGAATGCAGGAATGTAAATGCATGAGCTAACCATTTTTGTCTAAACTGTGAAGCAGCATTATATATGCATCATGTGCATGATTTTTCCATATATGGCATTAGTGGAAATATGCTTTTAGAGACTTTTTGGTTGATAAATACGTTTTGCTGTGTGAAAATCACACACACCTGGTGTGTGTGTGTGTTTAGGTTAGTAAATCAACCCCACGGAGTCTTCTCTCCATCAGGTGTTATATGTTTTTGTTTAAATAAATGTACTTGCATCAGAAATTACCTCCAAGAGCAAAGTGCAATGATTACATAGATCTATACATGTGCTTTGGTTCTAGTATCTGACAGACTAGAGGGTACGTCATGGTCATCATGAGAAAAGTAAAAGGGAAGACTGTTTTGGGCATAGAAATACTGTGACAGAGGACAGTCTGTAATGGAGGAATAAAATGCAAATCAAAATTCTCCAATGATCGGTGAAAAAAGTGGGTCATTGGTGCCAGGGATCCAATAAATCTGAACCTGCAGCCTGCCATGCACAATGGGGTTGATTAACTAAAGGCAAATAGGGTGTTTGATCTAGCAGGGAATTTGCACATTGCTGACAATTCCCCTTAGTTTAGTGACTGAGGTGAAGCTTTGCTGTCTTCCATCACCTAATTATGTACAAGTAAAAATGCAGTTTTTTAAATTTTCCTTGCACCTGATTGGGTATTCTTTGCAAAGTGAGAGTTTACTACATTCACCAAGCTAAGGGACAATTCCTCTGCAAAGTGCAAAATATCTTGACAAGTTAACGGTATAATTGCCTTTAGTAAATAAAACCCAATGCCTTCATTGGTAAGAGTAGAGGGCCTGCACAGTGTTCTACATAGGTGACTGCCATGCATGATCCATGGTAAGGCTTTGCTGTAGTGCTAATGTAACACAGGGGAAAATCTATTTAAAACAAAGGTTTCTCATTGCCAGTGTCCTAGATTGATAGTCTTTAAATGGTAGAGGCTCACTCTGCTTTGTTGTGGTACTGCCACACTACAAAAAAATCCACCTTTTCATCTTCCTCCTCTCTGACTGGTCAAAGGTTGGTAGTTTGTTTTTATAGTTTTCTCTGCTGTAGCACTTTTTTTTAAAGGAAAACTAATTTTTCATTATCAGCTTTCTTACCAGGTCCAATATGCTGATGTTGTTGATCAGGCTAACTGACAAAAAAATGATATCTTACCCTAAACTCTTACCCTAAACCTTAGCTAACTACAATTTTGCTTGCAAAAAGTAGGCAAACTGCTGGAAATTAGCTAATGTTCTAGCTATACCAAATAGGTCTGAAGCTTTCAGGTAAAACTATACAGTTAAATACTGCAAATAAAGAAAACCTCTACATTATACTACAGCAGTCATGCAGAGCAAATGTCCACTTATGAACAAGTATATGTTATACCTAGCACATAGCAATGATTTGTAGCACAGTCTACATTATACTACAGCAGTCATGTAGAGCAAATTTCTAATTATGAACAAGTATATATATACCCAGCACATAGCAATGATTTGTAGCACAGTCGCATTGTGATATTTCCCAGTACCTGCCTGTAAGAGCTATGTATATTTAGATGGGCGACATAGATCCCTATAAGAATGTTATGTGCTTCAAGGGGACAGAGTTATATGTTATAGTGCACATTATGCAGTACAATCATAAATCCAATAGGAATTCATATGCTCCCAGTTCGATCTAATAGATTGCGTTCAGCACATGTTTGCTTGAAAGAATCTCCTATTTAGTTGGACAAACCAGTGGAAGACACAACTCGTTACCAGTTACAGACTTCTACATTATAAGGGGTTTGTGCACATTTGCTTCAGTTGTATAGTAGTATATAAGTGGCTGAAATATACAGTATATATCAATGTCTGGAATCGATCTTGTGTTGTGTGTGGACCTGTGGGATCTTTGTTTTGTGATCCACGGGCTGTGTTTACATGGGGATCATTGCCATCTGTTGGAGATCTCACACTCACATGACTGTGGGCTAGTTGTTTTTAAATGTTTTTAATTCTCAAATAAAGCTTTTCTTTTTGTATACAGTTTCCTCTTGCAACCTATTTAGATATGATGTGTTAGATATATACTTTTGTAAATCAAAGTTTGCTTTATAGGATTACTGTAATTTCTTATACAGCAATTTTTTAGGTTGGGTTTTTGACTACATTTCACCTATAATATTTTTACATTTCTAGATGTGTGTGTGTTAAAGTAAATACAAAGGTGTGAACTG
>NW_017306364.1:465090-485226 GCF_000935625.1 Nanorana parkeri
ATCTGTGTCACAATGTGGATTGCAAGGGTGAAAGGTGCAAATGGCTGACAGAGTTTACTTTGTCCACCATGTGTTCACAAACTTTCCTCTCTCTCAGCAGAGTGTGCAATCTAGTCAGCAAAATCTCCCTGGATCAGGGACAGGTGAGTATTGGACTGGGCAGGGGGCTGGAGGTGGTAGTATGGGGACTCTACAACATATTTTCTAATATGGCATGACTAGACCGCTGGGTAGCAGAACCACCAGTATCTTGGACTAGCCAGAAAAGCCTCTGATGATTAAGATTATGAGGAAGATGAAGACTTTAGAAAACTACAAAATTATTTTGCCGATTTTTCCAGAGGACAGAAGTAAAGACTATTAATGGTATATACAGTAGTATGTGGAGGATCAGCAAAATGAAATTGTTTACAAAAATAATAAAAAAAAACATTCCTGCTTGACCTCTATCATATTTAAAGCATTGAAGTCATTAAAATCTAGCTTTGGAAAACCATAGGTTATATTACAAATGACTTTAACATAGATGGAATCCTTGCAGTTTGAAATACATTTCTCAGGATGTTGCAGCATTGAATAAACAGTTGCTTTCAGATCTTTTTGAACTGAATTGTCTGTGGTAACTATTCATGTCACACGTATTGTAAAATCCTTTCTCCCAACAGAATTATCTAATTTCCAATCTATGTGCAACATTAGCCTCTGTTACATCCATTCTGTGTTCTCATTAATTTCCATGCTGTCAGACTAGAATATTGTGATTTATTCTGAGTCTGCTTTCTTGTCCTTTTCTGCGTCTATTGTGTTGAGTGACAAAGCAGCACTCCACTACTTAAGTATCCATATTAAAATGTAGTTGATCTTAAGAGAACAAAGCAGTCACTAAATTACAATCTGTATTTATAGACATGTTGCTTTCCACAGTTTGGACTGCATCCATAAACAAACCTGATAAAGAGAGATGAGTGGCTGAACCCAAAAGGCTGCTCTTACTGACCTCCTTTTTTCAAAATACTAGCTAAACTATTGCAGACTTGCCAAGCTTCAAAATTTTGTTGCACGATTACAGCAAGTATGCATTGTAAGTCTCCAGACCAGCGAGCTTGCAGAGCTCTTGCTAAGACCTGCTCTTGCTAAGACCTGCTCTTGCTAAGACCTGCTCTTGCTAAGACCTGCTCTTGCTAAGACCTGCTCTTGCTAAGACCTGCTAAGCCTTGCCAAGCAAATTTGCTACAAATTCAAAACGTGTCCACTAGAACTTGTGCTGCAAGTGTTCTGCAAGTCTACAACTTGCCAGGAATGTGTGCAGCAAGTTAGAAATAATTACAATTTGACCCTGCCACAAGTTTGTGGCAAGTTATCCTTGCCATCTGGGCACTTAGCTTTCCATGCTGACTCAGTTGCTTCAGTAGTTTTATGAAACTAACCTCGAATAAATATTCAGATTTGGATTTTTGACTTCATTTAGACTTTTGTGATGCACATGCTTGATCCTGATCCAAAATAACTGACACTTTAAGATTAACATGGCAGACAGGCTATTCAAATTTTGAAAAGGAAGTCAGCAGTAGTAGACACCATCAAATTTCTAAATATAGCTTACCTTTAAGTTGCTTTTACTCTTGGGTGATATGTGGTGGTTTTCCTGTGTTACCTTGCAGTCTGTAAAGCCTCCACTGTGCCTTTCTTTCATTGGGAATGTTTGACAATATGGCTATCATAATGCAGTTCTACATCTAAAGTTGGTAGTGATAGTGATTATAAAAGAGGCGGGTTATATTGCTTCCTACAGAATGTTGGGAGACTGGTAAACAAAACAAACCCATTGTAAGCCAGCCTAGTATAAACTGACTCCAACAGTGGCGGACCTAGGGAACAAAGGGCCCTGGTGCAAGATTATTAAACCCCCCCCCAACCCATATTCCCTGCCTGTAGCAACCACAAAAAAATTGGAAATATGGCATTGCTGTATAAAGTACTGCTGAGATTTGTAGTCCTCTATAGAGGGTGCCATTTTGCATTGCATTTGCAGAATGGGACCTGCTATATAGAACTACAAATACCAGCTGTACTTTATACAGCAATGCCATCAATTGGGCTACAAAAAAATAATAATTGTATTTAATAACTTGCCTTCACTTCTTCTGGCTGTTTTCTGGTGGGGGAGGCTGTAGAAAAACACACCAGTGTGGGTGGGTGTGTCCATCTCAGACAGCGCGCCCGAGCACTCAGGCGGCTGTTTGCTGGGTCCTCACGGCCGAGGCCCAGGGCTGCCCACTGAAGTGCCTGTCGGCTTTTTTTTAGTCTCGGCTTCCCTCCACAGTATCAGGCGGCTGGCGGGCCTCCTCATCTCTGCGCCGGGAGTGTCGGGAGCACATTTTAAAAAATTGCCTCACCTTTCACTTGTTACTAGGAAAATTAGTAAATAGAAAATCTATCTTTACGAACCATTGAGTTTTCCATACGAGAAAGTTGTCTGTAAACTTGGAGCAGCACAGTAAATAATTCCAAAATCACCTTTTAAATGACCTCTTCCCACAATGTTCCTAGCATGCCGCTTCTCATTTCCTTTTGCAGTGGTGATGCATGCAGTGATTATTGAATAACACATTAATTCATCACAACTGCTGTTTATATTTCCAATTTCTGTAGATTCGAAAAATTAGACACCCAGATATAATATTCCAATAGTGTGCGTTACTAAGACATGCAAATAGACATCGGTAATATTTGGAGCATTCGTTATAGTGTTTGCTGTTAAACATCACCATTCTATCTAAGCTGATTCATGTGGAAAGTATGGAAAGTAGGAATTTACTAGATTAATATTTCATGTATTGAAATATTTAATTTTCATATTATTCAGGTGAGCAAAACCACTGGCAGACATGTTTTCTTCCATTCTTTTGAATGAACGTCTATTTGATTTTGCACACATCAATATGGTATTGTTTTTTTATGTATAGTAATGGCTAACCTGCTAAATTTGATGTATGTTTTGCAATCCCCCATAATATAATTATCATTCTGCCTAAAAAAAAATAATCAATAATAATGGAGAAAGAGCTACATGCACCTAATAATGCTTTCCTTACTTCCAGACTGCTGAGAAATCTCTTCCATGACAGCTTAAAATAACTTTCTTTTACTTGAGTGAGGAAGAGTAAGAGCCTGTCTATTTTTTAATGTTATGTGTCTTCAGAGAGAGGATTCACCCACTTCCTAGCTGTGTATGGGTTAGTAGGTACGGGGGAATTTCCCAAGGGGGCACAGACAGATATTCTGACAAAGATTATAAATCTTTCCCATGTCATCAAAATTTAAAAAAAAAGGTTTGGGCTGGAGTTTCAACTACTGTATATGTACTACTGCAGGTAGAAGGGCAGTTATCACTCCTGTGACCCTTGATGCTACATTTAACCTAAGTGATAAATCCTAGCCCTCATCAAAAGTATTTTAAACTAAGAAAATAATTCAGGAGATAGTCATCTTTATGACTGAATTAAAACGGATTTAGAATTTTTAGCCATTTAATGATATATACATTTTCTTTCAAAAGCCCACAGTTCTACTTTTCTTCATGTACTGCTTGATTTAATAGTACAGCATTATGTGACTTTGTGATATATTGATAGTGACACAATGACGTTATCATTAAGTGTTACCACTAAAAGCGTTATAAAATGATCTAATCACCATTTATTTCATGTAAGTCATTACTGTGACTTTTTCTGAATTCGGCAGGGTGTATGCAAAAAGGCATTTTGCTAATTGTTTCAGAATGTCTGGGTATAGCTGTATTATGGCAATGTGAAGATTTAGCGGTTAACTGTAGAGTCTTGCAGCACTGGAGCCCTAATGTAATTTCCCACAGAGTACTGTGTGTATATAGTTTTAATATTCTGCACATGTTCATTTCCTTTTTGAGCTTTGGTTTCCTCATATAGTCCAAAAACTGATAATTATTGATAGGTTTACCAAATTACTCTGAAACTGGCATGTATTAGTGACTGTCATGAGGTCTCATATTAATAGTTCTAAGTAAAAGGCTATCTGCCGGTCAAAGTGGGTTTATTACCATTTCATAACATAGCATGTGTTGCTGCTAAAGCTGCCTGAAAAAAAATCAAATTGAAATGGATCTGATTGGGGTGTTACTGGTGTCTGTAAGCCAATCTAATTGTAACAAACAAGAAAATGGCTGCCAGTGCAAATTCTGCAGGAGTTTAAAAAAAATGTTTTGCTTTGATACAAGGGACATTGAGAAAGGCAGGAGAGGCTGAACACTGCCAGAAGGGACTTCTGGCAGTGTTCAGCCTCTCCTGCCTTTCTCAAGTAGTGTGCCTATTAGCGTTAAAGCTGGAGAGAATTTAACAACAAGATTGGCCCCTTTTAAACTTCAACAAGTTTTGGTTTGCTGAAGTATGTACATGATTTCCTGAATCATTGGTGAATTTGCCCATCACTAATGGTACCCTAAGCCATCATTCTGCCCAATTCACCACCATGACATCCAAGACAAGCATTTGGTCACAACCTATACCTGTATATCATGTGATGTAACATCAGTGGTGCACTGCTTCTTTGCTTGATTGTTGCTCCACCTGAGCTTTTGTCAATTAGAGATGTATTGTTTATTTAAACAGAAAACAGATCAAGACTTGAAGGGCATGCCTCATCTCCATAATAGGAGGTGTTATTAACCTGCCCAGAGAGAAGCTTGGCTTCTCAATTTTTACATAAATGGCCTCTTTCAAATACAAAAATACAGCAAATTCAGTTGTCTTGACTTATTTTCTTACAGATTTACCATGACCTGGTTAATGAGAACCTTCACAGACACAGTACCAAGGTATGTTTTAGTATTAGGGACTCTTTAAAACCTGCAGTCCAGAGCTGCAACTGCAAGCAACATTCAGAGGAGTGGAGGCCTGGTGGCAGCAGTGCGTGCATTGCAGAATCACTGTTGGCCCATAAACCAGATACACAACTGGACCATTTGAAACCACCTCTTGCATACCAATCTAACCACTTGAGGTATCCTTGCAGTGTACCAAGACTATAAAAAGCATCCACAGGTGGGCCAAAAAAACTTACATGGGGTATTTAAAAATGTATTTAGCATATTGCCAGCCAGTAAGCTTGCATATAGTCTGGATTTGCTGTGAAAGGGATAGTTGGTTATATTTGTTCCCCCATTCCAGACCAAGTTCCTCAGATTTTATGTTTATAATTTTCACCCCTCTGTTATTTGAAAAGCATAGCTATAGTACATAATATGCTTGAGCTTTGCAAATGCAGAATAATATTAATGTTAATAAAGCAAATTCAAAATTTTATTACTGACAGAAGAGGAAATCGAAAACTTTGTTGTATTTTCCTAAACTTTCAAAATAAACATGTTAATATATAAAGTTGCAAATTTGATATCCAAATGTATTACCTTTGCAATACTCAAGTACGTTTTCATCACAGGATAAGAAGGTATATATGTTTTGTTAAAATGAATACATCTGTGCTCTAAGAATCATGTTGTTGTGGTCGTCTACGAAAGATCTTGCACATGAATGGTATCATATTTTTACTTACATACCATAAACGAATGCAGCTTAAGTAAGTGTAGTGTGATGACAGATTCTCTATTGCTTGAAAAGAGAGCTGACAAGAAAAATCAATATTATTTTCATCCGGTAAATTATGTAACCTTAGAAACTGTTTAAAAACAATTAATTTGTCGAGTGATGGTAAACTTCAAGTGTTTTAAAGGATTTCTTTATGTACAGTAGAACTGTAGCCCAAACGTACAGCTTTGATTAGGGTGACAAAGAGTTAGAACCTTTGTTAGATTTTTATCGCTGTGTCCCCAGCTGAGGAGAACATTTATTCTCAAGTGGAAACTTTTCATTTGCAACTCCTATAACATATATTATAGAACATTTATTTTCTGAAAGCCAAGACCATGTAGAATAACATGGTGGCAGTTGCAAATTTTTATGTTGCACGATGTTAGCGCAACTCTTTATCAAGCCCAAAACGTTTGTGAAAAATTCACTTAAGTTAATTTGTGTCCTGAAACACAATATAATAAAAACATTTTTTGTAAAACATTAGGTTGCAGTGAGATGCCCAAGATGCCCAGGTTAAAAATTGCATGCGTCCGAGAAACAGGCAACAAAATTCAGTACCCCAAAAAGTCCATTATGTCAGTGGCAGCAAAAGGGTTAAAGAGATCAATGACAAATTTAAAGAATTACACATTATTTGCCTACAAGTGATGAGTAGGGATGAAGTTCGGGTTTGCCACTATTATGGGTTCAAGATTAATCCTGCAGATTCAAGATTCACTACATGGCCTTTGATTTAGGGCAGCAGACTTTGAAGGGTCAAAATGGTGACTTCTGGTTACACTGGCCTCCTCACTAAAAAAAAGGGGGACACAGAGCAACCCAATTAAAGAATTGGAAGCTGTCACAGCCCTCGTTCACACCTGAACGTTTTGTAGAGCGTTCTACGCTCGACGAACGCTCTACAGAGCGCTCAAAAATATAAATACCATTGTATTCAATGGTCTCGTTCCCACCTTGGCGTATTTCCGCCCGTCCCTAACGCGCTACAAAACGGCCCACGCCTGAAAAGGTACAGGTACTACTTTGGGCCGTTTTGTTGCGCGTTTCCATTGGGATACAGCCAAGTAGCCTTCGGAAACGCGTGACAGTCGCGTGACTTTTTTACCGTGAATCGTGGTAAAAAAAAGCGTGACGGTCGCGCGACAGACGCGCATATGCAATACGCCTAGGTGTGAACGAGACCTTAGAGTAAGCATAAGGACAGCTGAAACACTACTGAGGGTAGAGGTGCAAAATGTACTTTCATTCTAGCTCTTTGGGAGTCAACTACTTTCCTGCCTTTTTTTGGTTCTTATTATTGGGAGCTCTTTTGTCTATGATTTTATTGTTCAGGGGGGTATTTTGGAGTTTTCATTTCTCTTCTGGGTTTTTATGTTGATAACGCCTTTTTTTAGATTTGGGGTTTTCAAAGTAGAGCATTCACTTGCTACGGACCATCTGTTCTTGGAGCTGCCATTGGCAAGAATCCCATTAAAGTCTGCTTCCAAGAGAGTTGGAGGATTGTTGTAAGCGATTGCTAAAGAAATCAGTTATATTTTGTTCTGAGCAATTTCTGGAGACAAAATATAACCAATTTCTTTAGCAATCGCTTACAACAATCCTCCAACTGTAGTCATAGGTAAAAAAAAGCACTGCCTGCACATGCATGAGGGAAGCAAAGCATTGTGGGAAAAGAAGCATTGTAGTTTCCACTGTACACAGCAACGTGGCGGCCATTCCAAAACAGCCATGTGGAGCCTGAAAGGACAACTAAAAATAGTAAGTTTTTGTGTTTATATCCAGGATCTGCATATGCCTGCCTCAAGTACACCCATTGAGGCCATTGTGAGCATGCATTTTTATTTATTATTTACATCAACAATGATTTGCAAAGTTCCATCCACATAACACGCCCTACAGATTTTTATCAATGTTGCAATTTGCTTACCATTAAGTCGCAGATTCACAGTGTATACATTAATTGTCAATGATAGCTGTAGTTAAATCTTTTAATTTCTACTAAATACTTGACAATTGCCACACACGAGGGCTGAGTCTGTTAGGGTATGTTAGTAATTGAGAGTAACAGAAAGGCATAACATTGAAAAGCTTCCCTTATAATTCATACTTATATTTTTTAAGTGACCTGTGGAAAAAGTGGACAAAACATTTTCTTGTGCCTCTTGTGTCAGTCATACAAGCAACCGTCAATTAAATAATAAAAGAATAGAAATAATTTAACATTTAAACAGAGCAATGAAAACTAAAAGTAAACAAATTCACTCCCATAACATAAAAAAACAAGGATTTCCCATGTTCAGATACATTTCTTCCTTTTCTGTTGTATTCTGTTGTGTATTTGTGCCCTTCAGGAGCTATAAGGAAGGAAACTCTGGGAAGAAAATACTGTAAATGTGGTGTATTTCCACTTCCACAGCCAAATTGGGATAACACCAATTTTATATTTGTTATACACTTGCCGGCCACTGCTAATCAGCCAATCACATGGCAGCAACTCAATGCATTTAGGCATCTAGATGTCGTGAAGACAACTTGCTCAAGTTCAAACCGAGCATCAGAATGGGGAAGAAAGGGGATTTAAGTGACTTTGAACATGGCATGCTTGTTGGTGCCAGACAGGCTAGTCTGAGTATGTCAAAAACTGCTGATCTACTGGGGTTTGAATACACAACCATCTCTAGGGTTTACAGAGAATGGTCTGACAAAGAGAAAATATCCAGTGGACAAAAATGCCTTGTTGATGTCAGATGTCAAAGGAGAATGGGCAGACTGGTTCGAGATTATAGAAAGGCAACAGTAACTCAAATAACCACTCTTCACATCCGAGGTATGCAGAATACCATCTCTGAACACACAACACATTGAACCTTGAATCAGAGGGGCTAGCAAGGTGTACCTAATAAAGTGGCCAGTGAGTGTATTTTCCCATTCACAAAGCATAGACCAAAAACATATTAAACAATTCTTCTTGCAGTTTAAATAACTTTTACTTGGAATAGAGTTTCTTGGCTTCTTAAGGGTTACCATTTCTACTAGGCTTTTCTTCTGTTGTAATGTTAGAAGTGGTTGTGAGGGTTGAGGGATTTGCATTGTATGTTAATGAAGTTAAATAGAAAAACAATCCACACATTCCAGTCCTAAGTTTTTCTATATAAACAGATCACTGTGAAGATGCTCAGAAAAACCTGGATACAGCCATGTTGCCTACTGCAACAAAATATCTAAAAGGTAAGGTTTGGAGGTAAGAATGAAGATAAATATTTGGGGAGCCTTTAAAAAAGGTATTTGCCTCCCACACTTTGTCTGGAGAGGGACCCTGCCTGTGCCTCCCAAGTTTCAACTGCAAAGGAAGTCAACTGTGAGGAGACTCTTTGCTTCTCGAGCCTGCTGCCTGGGGAGGCCTCATCAGCTTCAGAATCCAGTAAGAAATAGGCCTATGATAGGGCCTGGAACTTAGGAAGGTGTCTAGAAAAGGAGAACACCCTCAGAAAGCTGTCTCAGAGAGTTATGGTCTCAGCTTAAAGGTGCCCATTGGAGAATTGCTGGTTTCAGCCTAAAAGCACATATTAAAAAATTGCTGGTCTAACCTTAAGTCACACCTTTGGAACGTGAAAATGGGTGAAGTTATTCATCTATTTGAGTAGATAGATGTATGTCATTGTTTGGGCATCCTGTAAATTGTATTCCTCTCTCATTTAGACTGTGAACCATTAAAACCTACAAGCAAAGATTTACAGTGTGGATCAATAAATATTAATAATAAGTAAACAAATTAAAATATTTCAAAGGATTTTTAAGTATGACATGCATGGATTCAACTCAAAATAACCAATAAACATACATGTTACTTAAAATGTATGTATACTGTTTATTGTTTTAAAATGCACAGAATAAAAGCAATCATGAACTGTAATATGATTATGAATGTTCCTAAGTTTTATAATACTTAACTAGAATTGTAGAAGCATGAGAAGTAACAGTCTATTATTTTTTAAATAACACACAGACACACACATATCCAGTATATAATGTCTAAAATTTTGCCATGAATTCCTAAAAATACTTAATTTAATAATTTCTAAAGATTAATATTTTTCAGTGGTTCAATAACTATGTCAATATAGAAATGTCTATATTCAATTATTGCAAGCATCCTGATTAAAAATGCAGCTAAATATTCATCAATAATACCAACCAATAAAAAAAAAAAAACATTTTTTCAGAAGATTACTATAGTTGGATTAGTGAAAGATATTTCTAATTGCTTGGTACTGATTATTCCATACTTCAAAGCTTTCCTATCTTATTAAAGGAGAACTATGAGGTGAGTGCTTTTCACTCACCTCATAGTTCTAGCCGACCTGTGACAATGAGACTGTCACAGGTCGGCTCAGTAGATCGGGAGGTGAGCGAACACATACCGGGTTCGCTCACCTCTCGATCCTGTCACGTCTCTCTGCCGTGACAGGGGGAGGGGCTGGATTCCCCCCTCCCCGCTCCGATCTGCCAGCGCTGACTGGTGCAACGGACGGGGGAGGGGGCAGGTACAGCTGGCTCTGCCTCTAGATAGGCAGAGCCAGCTGTCACTCACGCAGCTGGGTGGATCCCGTCATCTAAGTCGGGATGCGCTCTGGCTGCGGGGAGGACGATAGTTTGTGTCCTCCCGTTACCCTAAGGAGAACTATGGGGAAAAACACTGACCCCATAGTTCTCCTTTAAGTAAACTTTTGTTTATGGTACAATAGTTTTATACATAAATTGAGATATTTAGTTTTTCATTTATTGTCTTTTAAATAATAATAAATTACACTATACCCATTGAACTTCATTTAAGAGTTTATTTCTCCAAGAAGATTTGGAGAAAAGAATTGTTGACGGCTCTGGTATATTGAAAAAACAGTGTTAACAGCTCATATGGAAGAAAAGTAATTTTTGCAGGCTTTAACTACTGGCAGTTCCCCTGATTACCCAGCCAACTGAGTGATTTTACTAGCATCCCTTTTATGACATCAATACTTCTCTAACAAGATGCAGTGCCAAGAAACTAGCACTGTGCCAGTGCTTCCAGGTTCAGAAATTTCCATTTTTCCATTATGAGACATCACTGTGTCTGGTGATGTGCCTATTTATATGTGACTGAGCCTGCTTTTAAATTCTCTTTAATGGATTAGTGTGAACAACACCAACAGCTGTCCGTTTTAGTGGTTTTCTTTGAAAGAATATATAGTAGCTGACAAAATATTCAAAATACATGCCAACATGCAAAGCAATGGTTTGTTTTACAGGACTGGTGTAGTCAGCTGAGCATAATATTTTGGTGGATGATTTTGGTTGAGTTTTTTTGCTCCGTAGCATAAAACAGACCATTCTTGGAAAAACTTTTTTTAGCTTAGATAGGATCCTTTTGTAGAGATATTTGACAAGAATATTGGTTTCAGCAGGCCCCTAAAGGATAAATATGCTTCTGCTTTATGCTGCATGATGTTGTCTAAAATTAAACCACTTTTTTAAGCCAATGATAACACAAGCAGCCTTTAAAATAAGTTAAATAAGTTCATTTCATTTTGTTTAGGGGAGTGTTACTTTTTTTAGCTTCCATCAGTAGACATTCTTCCCTTTTTTGGCATTAGTAGCCTTATGTGACAGGTAAAGAGAGATAACATTACCCATTCCAACCTTCTTTCTTAGCAATCTTCAACCAGTGCAAATAAGCAGTTGTTGGGATCTACTTAGAGAAATGTGAGAGCAGTTCAACTGTTTTAGTGTATGACTAATCATGAAGCACAACTAAAAGTTTAAAATTCAGCAATAATTGATTTAATCAAACTTCCCCTGATATTTGTTAAGTTCCAGATAGACTGTGGAAAATTTGACATCTCTGAGGATTTATTGCTGTATGAGATATGAGTCCCTGCTGGGTGGGGAGGGGGACATAGCCTCTTACGTCTCATCCTGGTATGCTGGTTATTAGACATGTGCACTGCCAAAAAATTTGTTTAGTTTAGTTTCTTTTTAAATTCGGATTTGTGTTATTTCGTTTTTCGGGATTCGGGTGTGAAAGTCAATTCGGATTCGGAATTCGGATTCGGACGAAATTCGTTAGCGGTAGTTCGTTCGAACGTTCGTTTCGTTTTCGTTTCTTATTCGTTTCGTTCATACGTTCGTTCATTTGCAGCAAAGTGACGTTTGAGGGGGAAAATGTTTTTCTTCAACGGACGAAATGAATAAGAAACGAAAAACGAAATGAACGTTCGAACGAACTACCGCTACCGAATTTCGGAAACGGAAATTCGGATTCGTTTGCATTCGTTATATCTGTAATTCGGAATTCGGATACATCCGAATGTCCGAATTTCCGAAAATTCGTCCGAATTTCGATTCGGAACGAAACGAATCGCACATGTCTACTGGTTATATTGTGTGTATCAAAATTGCCATTTTCTTTTATAATATATCTGCCAATCTCCTCCTGCCTTTTTCAGTTACTTTCAGCTACTTTCTGACATGTACTGGCTTTCTGCTAGTGACAATGGTGGACCATGGCTGCACACTCTATGTTAGTACAGCAGCTTGTAGTTTCCAACAGGGGCACATGTAAGACAACGCGTAAGAAGGTTTTTATCTTCATTCTTTTGAGCAATGTTTAAAAAAAGAGAAGCAAAATGAGAAGTTGCTGTTGTGGTGTGATTCCATACAACCGGAATTCAATGATCCTTTTTTAATTTTCAATTACTTTTTTCTTTAACTAAAGTGTTAGGAGCATGTTAAATGCTCCTATCCCTGTCGCAACAATTCAGCTCCATCTGGTGGTTGCCTCTTGTAACTGCACCTACCACAGTCTAGTTAGCTGCGGGCTGATCAGGCAATCAGCTTGGCTACAAAGCCCTCACAGCCTGGATGTGGAGTGCTCTATTTAAGCATCACAAGCCCAGGGCTCTGGGCTTGTGATAGTTTCAGCCTTGTCTTGTCTTTTCGCTATCTACACAAGCCTGTATCCTGCTCCTGAATCCCAGTCCTGCCTTGATCTTGAAAGCCAGTCTTGCCTTGGAACTTTAATCCTATAGCTGTCTTGTTTCTTGTATCCTGTACTTATCTTGTATTAGTTCCTCTCTTGTATTTGTTTACTGTTCTTGTCTTGCTTGCTGTTTGTCTTGTACCTTGACATCAGTCAGTACGTTTCCTTGTTCCTGGGGGCCAGCCTGTGACATCGCCTGATCAGAGCAAATAGTTTAAGCCCTGGGGGCATCCAAATCCCGGTAGGCGTGCTTGCCTTATGGGAACGGCGGCTGCTATAGGTGATAACAACTCGTCACTATTTGTTCTGAAGTGCGTCCACAACTGATCCTGACATAAAGAAGTAGATGCTGTAAACCTAGCAAAATATTTACTCTGCTAAGTATATGTTCACTTTGCAGTGAGTGTTAGTTGTTACCAGCTTTCACTTGAAATCAGTGAGGCAGATTTAGTAAAGGAGTAGCGAATTGCCAGTTTGCAAACTGAATGTTTAATCACATTGCAGATGATTAGGTATTTAAAGGGAGCATGGTCACCTTATGCATTAAGCTAAGTGAACATACACTTTGCTAAGTCAACAGCACAACTCTTGTAGTGCTGAGGGACTGTGTGTACACATCCCATAGAATAATATTTTATGTAGCTTTCATGATGTAACAACCAATGTATTCTGTTTATTTATTTTGTCATGCGTAACTTTTTTTCCCAAATGTTAGAGCACAATCACAACAAAAGTGTGTAAAATGAACCCATTAGCAAAATACTTATAAGGTGACTAAATTGCTAATAAAACCCATTACCGGCCATGCAGCTGCTGAGGGGTTCAGCATCTCAGAGGGTCTCATATTGTCTGCCTGGGAATCTAGTTTCTCAGGCAGCAATGTCAAAGAGTTTCTGAGAACAAAATGTGTAATAACATAGTAGTAACTCTCAAACTTTACTAAATAATGAATCCAGATCACACAAATATACATTGTCCAGCAAAGTATTTCTTTACATTTTTGCCCAAACACTTACAATCATCATGTTTCCGAACAGGGGACTTCAACTTTCTTTACTCTGCTTCATTGAACTTCCTGTCCAGTACAAGGTCACAAGGGACACAAAATCTCCAGCACCTGTCTACCTAATAGCTTGGAGAAGGGAGGAGAGAGAAAGGAAGAGTGGGTAGCAGGGAACATGGAGCATGGAATAGCTTGCCTTGCTGTGCTTGTGTATTTGTGATAGACATGTGCGATTCGTTTCCGAAAAATTAGTTTTTTGGACGAATTTTCATTATTCGGAGATTCGGATGTATCCGAATTTCCCAATAACAGAAATGATGAATGAAAACGAATCCGAAATTCCGAAAACGAAATTTTGGACGCAATTCGCTAGCAGTAGTCTGTATGTATTTTTGTTTGTGGCCAAATTTTCGTTGCAGTAAAGTGACATCAAACATTTTTTTTTAATGTCACTTTGTTGCAACGAAACGAGAACTTAATGCAAACGAAAATTTGTACAGACTACCACTAACGAATTTCATCCGAATCCAAATCCCGAAAGAATTGACTTTCTGACCCGAATCGCGAAAAACAAAATAACGCAAATTCCAAATCAAAACAAAACGAAACTAAACAAATTTTTTTGCCGGTGCACATGTCTAGTTTGTGAAGACACACACAGCTTAAGCTTATTAGCACACACAAGGATTGCTCCAGAGGATTCTGCTAAGTAAATGCGCCACTCCCTAAATCAGTCCCGTGCTCAGGGGGCCTGCAGGAAGCTAAAACTTTTCAACATCAAGGAGCAGCATCCATTTTAAGTGATTTCATCAGCATTTGAAATAGCCTAAAAGCCTGTTGACTTTGAAAACACTTTATGTTAGGCTGTTACAGAGATGCATGCATATTTAAGGTTGGCATTCACTAAGGTGTAATAAAGAAATGAAATACAGGAACAGTTTGTTACAATTATTCATAGCATGGAGAGTATGTGAGCCTATGAAATGATATGCAAATATACTGTAAATGAAAATGGGACAATAATCAGTACTGCAAGCTCCAGGAGCTTTCCACAGTCTCATTTATCACAAAACTGTCTGTCAAAATATGAAATGGGTAGTGGTGTGGTAATTAGGAAATTCCATCTTCCCCTCATTTTGTTGAAACCCATTACTTACCTATAACTCATAAAACCAGAACTTTGTTAAGTACTATGAAATTGTATTTCCTTTTTAATTAATTGTTGTTATATTTGTCTCTCTTTTGTAATATCTTTATCTGCATATTTTTCTGCACCGTTTCTATTATTAAAAATTATCTTTTCAGTGGGCTTGTAATTCGGGTGGGAGGCAGCCTGCATGATTGAGGAATAAGGTAAGTTAAAATGCTTTTTTATGTTTCCACTTGGCAAAATGAGCATTTAACCAGTGTAGTGGAAGGTAAACTCCACTGTAAGGGTAATTTATTGATTATAGAAGGAGTTCATCCTTAAACAATATTTAAAGAAGATATGAGGAAAATAGTTATACGAGCAATGTAATCATAAACATAGGTAAATTAAAAACAGATGAAATAGATTTTGCTTTTTAATTGTACTCATACTTAGCAATGTACATCCTAAATATAATATGTGTGGCTTGTTCCACGATCCATTTGAATTTAATAAAACATAATTTGCTCAGTTAGGCAATGCTTTATAAAGTCAGGGGCATGTGTAACATAAGGCCCCATTCACACCGAGCGACATGAAAATCGTGCGACTTTGAGCGATATTGAGCGATATTGAGCAACGTGTCGCGCGACTTTTTTCTATTGGGCTGTATGCAATCAGGAGCAATATCGCTCAAAATCGCTGTAGGAGCAACAAGCTACCAGCGACGAGCTACAAGCGATATTGAGCGATATTGAGCGACGAGATGTGAACAGCTCCATTGAAATGGATTGGAGAAGCTACATAGAGCGATATCGCGTGGAAATATGAGCGATATCGCTGCAAAAATCGCTCCATAAATCGCTCAGTGTGAATGGGGCCTAAGTCATAACCGACCCAACGACAATCTCAAGGGGCACACAGCATGTAGATTCCTCCACTGTGATCTTTGACCTAAACTTGTCATACTGACACCATCTTGTGTTTCCGATATGGTTCTGTCACTCAAGAACATCTTCAAAGTCATCCTCTCTCCTTCTTCTTTTTAGAGGGTTCAAAGGAAAGGCTTGAAGTTGTGAAATGGCTGTCACGTTGTATGGTCCAAATTGTACACGTAACTCCTTTAAAAAAAAAATAATTGGGCCGCATTGGATTTGATTGAATGTCACCCGATCCCTTTGGATAACAGTAATGGAGTGAGCTCTCAGGGAGTTATCCGATCAGACTGTTTTTATGAAATTATCTACTTTTAATAACTTAATACAAATAAATATATTTTTTTACGCTCTATCATCTTGAAAGTTGTCATTTGGTGCCTAAAACCCCCCAGCTTTTCTTTTTCTTTGATACTTATCTCACAGGGGTGTGTGGCACCTACTGCCCAGGTCCAGGTCATACAATACAAATTTATATAAACAAAGGAAGCAGTGTTCTGAATACATCTTTGGTTAACCCTCAATACTTATGAGATGAGAACTTTGTAGCCACTCCCCTCTGTGAATAGTATCTTTGTTGAGAAGGATAGGTGGCTGTTTGGAGACACAATGACTTCAGTCCTATTCATGAAAGACCATGCCCCACCTTGAAACTCTTTTTGTTGGAGTCATTGCCCTGAAGATTTTGTTTTGTGTAGCAGGGACGTGCGGTAGAGCCTCACCTAGTATTATGAAGGAAAAAGCTGTCAACTTCAAGTGGCAGCTTTTTCTCCATTCAGATGGAGAAAGCCTCCCCGCTGTGTAACCTTAGAAAGCACAATGTTTAGAGCGCACTCCTGTAGGTCAGACACAACTCTGGAGATTAACTACTGGTGGTGTGCAAAACTCCTCATAACAGGGGGAGGGACCCTGTGTACCAATAACAAACAAACTGACTCTTCTTGGAGGAGCGCTACTACCTGGAATCACTTTTATGGGCAATGCTTGTATAGTGATGTTGGATCATGTATGTATCAAATACAAGTGTAGAAAAACAGTCTTTTAGAATGGAAAGGATAAGGACTTACAGTTAGGATGTAGGAGACTCTGCCCAAAAACTCGTCTTATCTTCACTTCAGGATCTGATGGTCAGGTCCTGCTATCTGACAGATGAAAGGTTAATGGCTTAACAGGGGCTAGGCTGAATAGCTAGTTCCCTCAAGTTGTCAAATGTTAAGCTGGTCTTAATCGTAATAGACACGTAATAGACACGGACTTAGACATTATAACATTACAGGAGGACCTGGATAAAATAGGGGAGTGGGCATTAATGTGGCAGATGAGGTTTAATGTCGATAAATGCAAAGTAATGCACTTTGGAATTAAAAATAAACAAATGGGTTATACAATTATGGGTATGCCGCTGGGGAAGTCAGAAATGGAGAAGGATTTGGGGGTCATTGTAGACCACAAACTGAAAGGTAGTTTGCAGTGCCAGGCTGCTGTAAACAAAGCTAGCAGGGTCTTGTCCTGTATTAAAAAGGGGATGTATTGCAGGGACAAGTCTATAATTTTGCCACTTTATAGATCATTGGTTCGACCTCATCTGGAGTACGCGGTCCAGTTCTGGTCACCAGTACTAAGAAAAGATGTCCTTGAGTTGGAAAAAGTCCAGCGAAGGGCAACCAAACTAATTAGGGGTATGGAGGACCAGAGCTACGAGACGAGGCTACTAAATTTAAACATGTTCACATTAGAGGTGAGGAGATTAAGGGGGGATATGATTTCCATGTACAAAATGTTTAATGGTGGTAGCAACATTAGCGATAAACTGTTTAAAATTAACTCCGTTACAAAAACTAGAGGCCATCACCTAAAATTGGTGGAAAAAAAATTCCAGCACAAGGTGCGAAGGGGGTTCTTCACAGTAAGATCAGTTAGGGTCTGGAACTCACTGCCACAGGCGGTGATTTCAGCAAATAATGTGGAATTGTTCAAGAAACTTTTGGACGATTTCTTAAGGGACCGTAATATACAGGGGTACGGGTACTCCTAGAATGAGATCCTAATAGGTTGGACTTGATGGACTAATGTCTTTATTCAACCTCAAATACTATGTAACTATGTCTTAGAACATGACTGCAATAATGAAGCCGCCCACGTACTCGGCTGGCCAGGCCGGCCAGGCTGCGACGGCTGGGATAGGGAGTATGTGAGGGAGAGAGCGAGGAGCCGCGAACAGCGCTAAAGCGCCTGGTGCCGTATGTATTGGCAATGCTGTCAGGCTGCTGTCTCGAGGTGTCCGATGGTCTCGCTAGCAACGAAAGTCGCAGAGGACTAAACGGGGGGTGGAGTTGCACGGTGGGTAGCCGGCTACGCGTTTCGAGGAGATTCCTCTTTATCAAGCCACAAGATCGAGCAGTTCGTGGGAAACCGGTCTGTTTTAAAAACTGACAAGGGGGAGGAGTGGGTAATGGATTCGCCTTGTGATAGGTTGTTTCTCGAACGAGGGGAGGAACTTATATCGTAGCCTGGTCTAAGTGTTAAAGAATTTCGTCCATCAGGCTAATACAACACGTTCTGTCATAAGACCTGTCTTTTTGCCGGATGAACAGTATTAACAGGAGAATGTCTAAGGGAATGTAGTGGTCTATCTAAAAAGCTTAACAAATTTTTCTTCTCCCTCAGAGAGCTTGACCAGGAAAGTTTAAATAGTTATAGGTGTAAAATCCATATTTTAAAAACATTTTAATAAAGGTACTTGATGACAAAGCATTAAAACATTAAAAATGACCCCAATTGGATAAGGGATACATAATGGGGAAGTGTATTTTACATATATAAAAGTTAAAAAAACTTGTTAAAAAACAATTAAGCTGAAAAAAGAAAATCCAAAATAAAAAATAACAATTAAAAAACAAAAACTATTGGTTGTTGGTGCTGCATCTACCACGAAGTGTGGAGCCCCCGGTGTGCCCCAAAACCTTTGCGTGTATGTCCTCAAAGAGTGTGCCGCTTGTGGGAACACCACAAAAACGCACCTCTATGGTGGTCCCCCTGCACAATAAAAAACTCTCTAATATCACCTCACGCAGGGAGAAGGGGGAAGGGAGGAAGAAAGGGCAGGGGATGAAAGTTGATATAAATGTATAAAGATGTAAAGGTGAAGCAGATAACGGGTCCACTAATGGTTGCGTGGGTGTGTGCTGGACTATAGAATCGTGTGGATCTCAAGTTCTTAATTTAGCCCCACCGGGGCCAGAGTGTTTAACTTGTAGATCCAGAACGTCTCTCTATTGCATAAACGGCGGAATCTTTCAGATGGCGGTATTTGAGTGGAGATGTGCTCAATCGCAAACACCTTCAGGTCCTGAGTTCTTTTTTGGTGTTTGGTTGTAAAATGTCTCGGGACACTATGCTCCAGATCTCCCTTCTCGATGAGCCGTCTGTGATCTCCTATTCTGGCTCGCAATGCACGTATGGTCCGGCCTACATATATCAGACCACAGGGACAGGTGAGCCCATATACCACGTGATCATGTGAGCACGTGATGAACTGATTAATATGGTACATCTTCTTCATATGATCAGTAAAGTTGGTTTGTCCGTGTGTTATAAATTGGCAGGTGAGGCATCTGGGCTTTTTACATTGGAAAATGCCCACCCTATTGTCAAAAAGAAACCTGTGTAACCTGTCATGTACGGAGTTAATTACAGGCATTGCTGCAGCCGGCTTTTGACAGGTAGTTAGGTTACATAACAGCGGGCTTCCCCACTGCTTGTGTAACCTTACTAGTGAGGCAAGAGCTATCCCAGCCTGTACTCTATGTTAGAGGCGTAAGCTCTTTGGATGATTTGGACCAATAGCAAGCGTCATTGGTCCAAGCTGTCCAATCAAAAAAAGAAAGAAAAAAAAACACTGAGGCCATCAATCTCGATGCCTCAGCAGTGACGAGCAAGTGTTCGATTAATCAAAATTTTTTTTTATCGATTAATAGATTAATTTCGATTAATTATAATGCACATACAGATTTAACTACATTGGCCTATATACATAAAGCACAGCAATAAAGTAATACAATTAACTAGGATCACACTAATGCAGCACGTTATTAATCTCACGTGGGGCAACTCAGAATAATAACATGCTGGATTAGTGTGATCCTAGTTCATTGTATGACTTCATTGCTGTGCTGTATGTGTATAGGCCAATGCCTTGGCTGGCGCTCGTGCAGAGAGTTTTAAAAAAAAATTAATCGATCAAAAAAATTTAATCGATCAAAAAGATTAACGATTAATCGAGAAATTAATTGTTAATTTGCACAACCCTAATACATTTTATTGATATTTATATAGAACTCTAATATATACAGAAGTATGATCTACAGAAGTCTGAGATATATATATATAAAATCAGACTTCTGTGTATATATATATATATATATATA
>NW_017306364.1:485884-487842 GCF_000935625.1 Nanorana parkeri
GAATATTCTCGACAGAGATCGGCCGACATGGCAATTCTTGGGAGACACCATTAGATCCACCTGAGGATTGCCTCATCTTCCTACAAGTGTGTCGAAGATTTGTTACCTGTATTTGTTCTTGGAATACTGGAGTGCCTGGAATACTGCCTTCAGCTCTAGTAGAGTGGACGAAGTGTTCCTCCCAATCTCCGTCCATAACCCTCTGAGCGAATAGGTTGTCCACGTGAGCTCCCCAACCCGATCCGCTTGCGTCGGTCGTAATGATGACTCACAGGGTGTTCCCTAATGGAAAACTCCTTGTGCAGATTTTTGTCTTGAGACCACCATTGTAGGGATACCTTGACCTTGCAGAAAATGGTGATCCCTCTGCCTCTTGTTCCGATACCTGCCCTGTTGGGAAAAACAACTCTGCAGGTCGCATATTCCATTGGGCTCACCGAGTAAGGACTATGGTTGATGACATGGAACCCAACAGGCCCACTCGGCTGTGACATGCTTGCTTGCCTGCATTGTGCCCACCTTCTGTTTCATTTGAGAACTCTGTCCTTGGACAGTTGAACCGAGGCTAGATTTGTATTGAATGCCGCTCCCAATCTCTTGAGTCGGCGTCAGGTTGCTCATCTCTGCAGGGTGTCTATGCTGATATTTCTGCTGGAGATCACCTCTTTTTCCAAATCTGCCAGGATTAGGACATCGTCAAGATAATGGAAAACGGTACCGTTTCCATACCTATTCTACAACGGTAACCAGAATTTCCCAAAAAAGTCCTGGGGGCGTTGCTGAGCCCGAATGGCATTGCCCTGAATTAAAAATGCCTTGACCGATACAAAATCCTAGGAACTCCTGCTGATCTGGAGCAATGAGAACATGGAAGTACGCATCCGTCAGCTCTATGGACATCATACACATCATACACATCCTTGGATGTACCACTTGTATGATCGTTTGGAGGGACTCCATTCTGCACTTCCTGACACGGATGAATCGGTTAAGCTGGTATAAGTCCAAGACTGGCCTCCAACCTCCTTTTGCTTTGGGGGTTAGGAACAAATGGGATAGAACCCCTGGAACTCTTGCTGCTCGGGTACCGCAGTTATGACATCTTGGGATAGAAGGGAACCCCCAAAGTCAAACATAGCCCGTTTCTTCATCAAATCCCTTGGGAGTTTGGTCACTATGAACCTGCCTTTTGGGGAAACAATCTGAACCCCAGTTTGTATCCCTCGGCGATTATCTTCAGTACCCAAGCGTCTGCTATTGATTATGCCCAGAGATCTGAGAATAGTTATAGTCTCACCCCGACTCTCCTGGACCGACACCTTCATTGATTGAGTAGATTCTCTTTCAGGTTTGTAGGTCCTGGAGTCATGAAAAGTAGTATAATTTTGGCGAATCCTGCCATCTCTATAGCTTCTCTGGATCCGAATCACTGGTGATGTCACGCACGACGGAACTTCCGCGCATGCGCTGAAGCCGCTACTGCCCATCCTGTCTCGCCCACACAGCACAAACAGACAAGACCGCGGGGAGCCGGCCGAGGTGAAAAGGACATCATACAGCACAGCAGGTAAGTGAAACCACAACAGTCTTACCCTCCCTGTCTGACAGGCTGCACAGTATATGGAAAATCTGGCTTCCTCTCATGGAAACAAAGTTTGTCCTTCCCCAAGGGGACACCCTTGCACGGGGCCGAGTCTTGGAGACTTCCCAGGGGAGAGAGGCTGAACTCCCCTGAGGCCAATATGAAATCAATCAGTTGGCAAATAAAGAAAAACTTCTCAGTAACATACAAACAACCCTGTCCTAGGGGGACAGGAACAAAAAGACTGGGGAAGTCAGCAGGAGGACGGGCTTTGATAGAGAGGGTTAGGCCTTGTTTAACCCTTTTGGTTCCTGTCAGCTAGGGGTAATTGGATCTAAACCCATTTGTCAGCGCTGCCATGGATATGGCCAGGAAA